>NC_047652.1:148622-232447 GCF_902201215.1 Prunus dulcis | reverse complement strand
TTTCGATTTTATTGATGCTTTTCTATTTCTCGACGTAACTTTGCAGTAAGGCTCTATCAGTCCAAACCTTTGGTTCCCTATAATCCCCTTTCAAAGTTGAGCATAGTATAGAGCTCAACAACACTTCATGACAAATTAAAAGGGAAGTGTCTTAATATATAGCTAATATTTTGTTGGTGTTTTACGTGTATGGTCGACCTTTAGTAATATCGATTAAATATTTGACAACGTATTAGGTAGAGTAATTTGGTATCGACAATGTATCAGATATCGTAAATTGATAATGTATCAAATACTGTAAATTAATATCAACAATGTATCAAATATTGTAGATTGATATCAATAATGCACCAAGTATTATAGATTAATATCGAGTACCAGATAATCACTGTGCAAGAGAAAATGTAGGGTAGGTATCATTTTATCGTTAAACCCACGTGACACCTATCAGCAAATTGATTGTTTTTCTCCACACGACTCAATTTGAGACGCAGTGGATTCGTATTGAACATCAAAGTTTGGCATAGACAAGAGCCTCTAATGCCACAAGCCTTGTGTGTCACTTATTGGACCCTCCATTGCCAAAAGCCTTGTATTGTGTCGGCAAATTGGCAATTGGCAATTGCTTATTGGACCCTCCTAGTCTCCTAGAGACGGCCTAAGAAGTGTTAAAACTGTTTTTGGACCCAGTATTGACTTATTCATGAAGGCATTTATAATCAACCAACCTCCATGAATAAATGAGCTTATTAAATATTGCCAACTTAATATTGTAGCAAATTTCCTCTAATTATGCAATGATTTCTTTTTTTCTTTTTTTATTTTGAATATGAAATTGGCAGCTTAAAATACACATGCATGGAGTTGATCTTGATTCTTGTTGATAACCAAACCAACGATGATTAGCAATAGTTGGAGTTTACCAAACAAAGAGAAAAAGAAAAAAGAAAACTGACATGATTGGAGTTTACCTCTAGCTCTACTTGTAGTTGTAGCCATTTATTTGGTTGGAAACTGCTAAGACACCAATTTTTTTTTTCTTTTTTTTCTTTTTGTGTCTGAAACTGAGAGCAAAGCACTCATGTTAAACAGTCAAGAAAGAGGCAAAGTCAACACAAAATAAAGAATGATCCAATTCGATACAAGCAACAAACTAAAAGACAAAAATCCAGAAGAAAGCAAAGTATTAGTACTAAGCCTTGATTGAGTACTAACTAATTTTTTTGGGATAAAAACGATATTATATTTTAATCTAATATAGACTATATTTATGGGGATTTGAACTCGAGTGCAGTATGAGAAGTACATCTGCTCTAATCAACTTGACTAAACACATATTTCTTGAGTGCTAATTAATTAAGCAAGGACTAAACTGAATTGGTCGATCCATCTGTCTGATTGAAAAGCATGTGTTATCTTAATTCTATGGATTGGAGCTATTTTTCCTTTTCTTTTTTTATTATAATCAGAATATTCATGAAGTGGAAGTTGGAAACGGTCCATTTGTACGTACTCCTTATGATCTGACTTTTATTTTTTGTTTTTCTTATAGTAAAATGAAAATACAAAAAATCATGAGACACCACCAATTATACGTACAAATAATGCTGAGGGAGAAGAACATTAAAATATACAGCTGAAAACGAGAGAATAAATCCCAAATCAGATTCCCTTGTAACTCTAGAAGCTAATAATTGTGTGTATGGTGTGCATATATTTATCCTAAATTTTTAGTTTCTCCAAGATTGTAAGCAAAAGAGAAAATCACCTAACCTATTGGGTATTGGGGCCAAGTCCGACTAGACTCCTACCAACAAAATATTATGCAAAGTCAAAGTTGGCTGTTACTTGGTTATCAAATATTCTAATTTATATATACAAGTGTGAAAGTGTAGTTTTCTTATTATATTCACACTTGCGTCTTACCCTTTTTTATAATTTTATATATATTATATATGCAAAATCCATGCACAGCCAGTAGCATATATCCGAGGACCTTTTTATTCAGGAATGCATAGGGCTCATTCAACATTTTTAAGTCTTCATTCTTGGATCAATATTGAAAAAAATTAAATAAACCGTAAATTATTAAGACATCTAATTGTGATAAAAAAAAATTGACGAACATGGTGCTTTCTAAGAATCACTAATATGATTACCCCATTTAAACAAGATTTGGGTATTTTATGGATGATCAATGAATCAAAACTTTACCAATAGAGAATTCGAATTAATGAAATATAATGCATCTCAATTGAAGTTTTTACTGTACAAGACGTCCTAACTTCCTTGAAGAGATGACGCATTAAAAACCCTCAATTTCATTCAAATTTCTTCAACTAAATTTGAGGCTCTAGAAGACCATTATACGCCTTAAATAATTAATCATGAAATATATATATTTTATGTTGAAATTTTGTCATCCTACACACATTTATGTTGAAGAGCCTTACTTAAAACGACATCGACATGACTCAAATTGAAAAACCATTGCATCTTGTCAATTTGATTATCGCAAATAAATCACGCATGTAGGGAAACTTTTCCCAACAGACTCCACCTTGTATTTATGGATCTGTTCTTTGAAATGTCTTAATATACCACTTATACTTTCATTAAATGTCTCACGTCAGCGATTCCGTCAAATTTAAGAAAAGTTCCGTTAGCTGATGTGGCCCTCACTTTTTTTCAATCTCCCAAACTATCACTTATATAAAAAAATAAATTTTAAAAAAAAGCCGGAGCATTGAAAGTCCAATTCTAATACCGCATGCTCTCCCAAACTTGGAAAAGATATTTTCCATTGAAAAGTTATAATCAATTACAATTCTACAAAAAGCTAGACCCATTTATTTGATTTCCATTCAATTTAAATTTAAAATCAAAATATTAAATTTTCTAATGACAGCGGCGAGGGTGGTGGTAGTGGGGATGGTGGTGATGAGAATGACTATGTCAAGGTGGTGATGACATGGTGGTGATACCCATGATAATCAAAATCCACCATTTTTTCCCTTTTCTTTAAAATAAATGATTTTTTAAATTATGGAGTCTTTTAAAGTCATGATTGAATATATCTAAATTTGAATAGATTTTAAAAAATCGAAATTAAATACACTCAGAATTTTTAAACATTTTAAAAAATCTTTTAAAATCTCAAATGAATACATCACCTTAGTTTTACTTATTCAGAAATTTAAGAAACAAAAACTAATTGTTGTTAGCTTTTTATTATTATCATTTATTTTGCTAAAGAAAAATTTGCCCTTTTAAGGTCTCTCCCCTGTGGATTAAGTCGCCCCTCATATCCCCTTCTACTAGACTAGAAAAGATTACATTTTTATTGGTGTTTGGTAAGTGGTGGTGGTTGGATTCTTAAGAGTGTCGATATTTTATTCCATACAAGTTAGTAAGTTACTTCATTTATCAAAAGAAACAACAAAAAATAAACATTTTATACCTCAGACTGGACCCCAACAACAAAGAGGGTGAGAGGGAAAAAAAACCTCAAAAAATAAATGATGAATGCTTCTTCTTTAGGAGATAGGTGTAAATAAAAATAAAAAATAAAAAATAAACAAAAGAGTTTCGTGCAAAGCGAAGTTTCGATGTGTAACACTACTAGCAAACAACGAGTATGATTTTGGTTGACAAAGTTATAGTTGGGCGCTTTGACCAAATGCACAGCTTTTGGCTTCACTTGATGTCCACCATATGAATAATTATAAAAAAGCTTGCGCTGTAAGCAATAACAGAGCGCATAAATGTGCTTGAAACAGCTCAAACTCACGGTGCAATTTGTCAAAAGCACCTCGAAAATCCCAGAAGCTGGTTCCCTGACTTTAAGCCTTCAACTTTAAGATACCCCTTTTGGGGTTTTGGCTTTTGGTAAATTAACTGTCTAAAATATCTCATTTTTCTTGCTCTGTTTTCTGTTTTTGGCATATGGGTTGTAATGGTACTTTCTATTACTGCTATAAATGTATTGGTTCTATTGGGTTTCGCGATGGTACTTTGCCACTGTGTTGTTAATGATGGCCTCGATGGTTTGGATTGGCAGAGAGTCTCTGATTTTATGGATGCACGGAGTTGCAGAGATTTGATTCTGTCAGTAACGGAACAAAGTTTCAGCCTTTTTTGTTCTTTTTGGACCCATCATAGTACATAAACATCTTCTACCAACGTTTTAGTTTTGGTTTTGCCTCTTGAGGGAAAACAAGAAAATACCCTTTTTTCTAGTCTTCTGGGATCGTTTTGTTTGCTTGTTTGTTTGTGGTTGAAGTTTTGTTTTTTCTTTTTTTTTCCTAACGAAATTTGCTGTCGGAAGCGGATTTTTCCTTGTTAAAGTAATGGATTTTATACTTTGTGGAATTAAATAGCTGCTAGATTCTCTGATTCTTAATTGAGGACCTTCACCAATTCACTTTGTGGGATCTAAACATTCTGGCCTCCGGTGATCTACTGTTACAGTCTGCTTTTGTCCGACTTTCAACCAAACTAACATAGATTTGTAACTTCTTAATTCTGCGCACTCTCTGTTGTTGAGTGCTTTGGAGAAAAGACACATGTGTAATGTTGAATCTTTGGAAGATTAGTTTTTGTGTCTTCTGTTGTCTAGTGAATAGTTCAAGCAATCCATTTCAGGAAGGAGATGCCGTGTCAATCCTCTGCTGTATTTTTTTAATTTCAGGCCTGCTTGTAGATGTGGAATTAGTCATGTCCTGAATGAACTCCCTTTTAAATTATCATTTTGTTGGTCTCAGATCCTTAGCTGGTTCTTTAACACCGCCAGCTCAACTTTGCCGGCTTGGCTTTTAAGCTTCTGATTTTTTCCACTAACAGACTTGTTCTTATGCAGGTGCAGATTGAGGTATAAGTACTCAAGCATAGAGCATCTGAATACTGGGACAAATTCTTGTGGTTTGTAATATGGCCGGGGAAAATGGTGTCCATGGTGGTACACCTCAAGAGCATGAGGAGACCACATTAAAAAACCAAGTAGAAGGCACGAACGGGGACCATCAAGGCTCAGACAAGAGCAATGGAGATGAGAAAAATGAAAAAATTCCATTTTTCAAGCTATTCTCATTTGCAGATAAGACTGATTATATCTTGATGCTCTTCGGCACAATTGGTGCCATTGGGAATGGTTCATGTATGCCCCTCATGACGATATTGTTTGGGGAGATGATTAATTCTTTTGGAAATAATCAAAACAATACAGATATAGTTAGTGTTGTTTCCAAGGTAAAGTCATGCTGCACAAGCTTAGATTTAATCTTCATCACCAGAAAAACTTTTAGTTTAACTTTTTCAGTTACACTATGAACTCCTTTTATGAGGTGAAATATGTAAGTTCCAGAAAATCCCATTGATTTCTGGAGCTCATGTGTGTGTGTTTTTTTTTTTTTCCTTATATTTTTTGTATTCAATTTTTTTCAGGGTATTCATTTCATAATTATAACATACTCCCTTCCTCTATTGATTTTCTAAGTTGTTAATGAACATGTTGATAATCACTTACTTATCTTGGGAAATTTTAGGTCTCTCTAAAATTTGTCTATTTGGCCATCGGGGCAGCTGTGGCAGCAACTCTTCGTAAGTATATCATAATCACATAATTTTTTAATGCATAGAGAAATTCTTCTATATATCAGGTATGTGAACTGATAAACCTTGTATTTGTTGTTCATCAGAGGTCGCTTGCTGGATGGTAACAGGGGAAAGGCAAGCTGCAAGGATAAGGGGTTTGTATTTGAAAACAATATTGAGACAAGATGTTGGTTTCTTTGATATGGAAACAAACACTGGAGAGGTCGTTGGGAGAATGTCTGGCGACACTGTTCTCATACAAGATGCCATGGGTGAGAAGGTACTATGCTGGCCACACAATTACCAAAACAAAACAAAAAAAAATCACACCAGGAAGAATAGAAACCTTGAAATTTGTTCTTATAATGCAACCATGGGGTTATATACGTGTGCTTGTTTGTGCAGGTTGGAAAATTTGTACAGCTGCTTTCAACATTCGTCGGAGGGTTTATAATAGCATTCATCAAAGGGTGGCTTCTTACCCTTGTCATGTTGTCCTCTATTCCTCTGCTTGTGGCATCGGGTGCAGCTATGTCCATCATTATAACCAAGATGGCAAGCCGTGGGCAAAGTGCTTATGCAAAAGCATCAAATGTAGTTGAACAGACGATAGGCTCCATTAGAACTGTATGTCACATTTTCCTTAGAACTATTGGAACAATTGCTGTTTATTTGACCAAGAGTATGATGTTTACCCTTTTTCTTCCTATACAGGTTGCATCCTTTACCGGCGAGAAGCAAGCTATAACAAGTTACAACAAATATCTTGGAGATGCTTACAAATCAGGTGTTCATGAAGGTATAGCTGCTGGAGTAGGTCTTGGCATGGTTATGCTAGTTGTGTTCAGTTCTTATGCCTTGGCTGTATGGTTTGGTTCAAGAATGATAAGGGACAAAGGATATTCCGGGGGTGATGTGTTGAATGTGATTATTGCTGTTTTGACTGGATCCATGTAAGCTCCATTCTTAATTTTTTCTTTTTGCTATTATAGTACCTGACACCTGTGCTATCAAACCTTCTTGCCTTTATGCTTGAATTTAGATACCCACATGCATATGCAAGTGCATGTACAAAAGTGAATCTTTTGGTTTTTTTTTTTTTTTTTTTTCTCTTAGAAAAGCTTATATCTTGCTTTTGGAATTTGGATGAGTCAGGTCTCTGGGGCAGGCATCACCGTGCTTGAGTGCATTTGCTGCTGGTCAAGCTGCAGCATTTAAGATGTTTGAGACTATCAGTAGGAAGCCAGAGATTGATGCTTATGACGAAAGAGGAAGGACATTGGATGACATTCGTGGAGATATAGAGTTGAGAGAGGTTTATTTCAGTTATCCAGCCAGACCAGAAGAACAAATATTCAACGGGTTCTCCCTTTATATCCCTAGTGGCACCACCGCAGCTCTGGTTGGACAAAGTGGAAGTGGGAAGTCAACAGTCATCAGTCTGATAGAGAGATTTTATGATCCACGAGCTGGTGAAGTTTTGATAGATGGTATAAACCTAAAAGAATTTCAGCTCAAATGGATTCGGAATAAAATTGGTCTTGTCAGCCAGGAACCTGTACTGTTTGCATCAAGCATTAAGGAAAATATTGCCTATGGAAAGGATGGTGCTACCCTTGAAGAGATAAAAGCAGCAGCTGAACGTGCAAATGCCGCTAAATTTATTGATAAACTGCCTCAGGTTCTAATTAAGTTGTAGCTCATTTTTACTGAACTTTGTAATTGTATGCATGATCATAAGAATATGAGTTCACTTTGGACTTTCATATTTCGTGTTCAGGGGGTTGACACCATGGTCGGTGAGCATGGGACTCAGCTGTCTGGTGGGCAGAAGCAGAGAATTGCTATAGCAAGAGCAATTTTGAAAGATCCACGAATATTACTTCTGGATGAAGCTACAAGTGCACTTGATGCAGAATCTGAGAGGACAGTTCAAGAAGCATTGGATAGGATTATGGTGAACCGAACAACTGTTATTGTTGCTCATCGTTTGAGCACAGTGAGGAATGCAGATACGATTGCTGTCATTCATAAAGGAAAGATGGTTGAAAAAGGTACGCATAGCACATTATTTTTATTCTTGTGCATAGAGCTATAGAAAGCATATATTTCCCATTCCCACCCATTGGTTGGAGATGTTGCAGCCAAATTATTCTGTTCTGTTCACACTATCTCATAATTTCTGCACAATCAACTCTGATTATTTCATGACATGTATGGGTAGACATCATATCAATTAACAATATGTTTGTCAATTTATCAGGCTCACACTCAGAGTTGCTCAAGGATCCTGAAGGAGCATACTCTCAACTTATACGCTTGCAAGAAAACAATCGATCAGAACAAACAGCAGAATCTCAAAACAAATCTGAAATAACTACGGAATCTTTTAGACAGTCGAGTCAAAGGATGTCGTTAGTAAGATCCATAAGTCGGAACTCCTCTCTAGGAAATAGCAGCCGCCACTCATTTTCAGTCTCATTTGGTTTACCCACAGGACTTGGTAGCATGGGTAGTGTAAGGGACAATACAATGGCAGACCCAGAAGCCCCTGCCAAGGAATTAGAGCAACCTCCAAAGATCTCACTTCGCCGCCTTGCTGCCCTCAACAAGCCTGAGATTCCAGTGCTTCTTATTGGGACTGTAGCTGCAATGGGCAATGGTGTTATACTTCCAATTTTTGGTGTGCTTATTTCCAGGGTAATAAAGACTTTCTATGAACCACCTCATGAACAAAAGAAAGATTCAGAGTTTTGGGCATTAATGTTTATTACCCTTGGTTTGGCATCATTACTAGCGATCCCAGGACGAGGATATTTCTTTTCTGTTGCTGGTAGTAAGTTAATTGAACGTATCAGGTTGATGTGTTTTAAGAAAGTGGTTAACATGGAGGTTGGGTGGTTTGATGAGCCTGAGAACTCAAGTGGTGCCATTGGTGCAAGGCTCTCAGCAGATGCGGCAACAGTGCGAGCCCTAGTTGGAGATGCACTAGCTCAAATAGTTAATAGCATTGCGACCGCAATTGCAGGTTTGGTCATTGCTTTTGTTGCATGTTGGCAGCTGGCATTTATTATCCTCGCATTGATTCCTCTTATTGGAGTTAATGGATATGTTCAAGCAAAATTCATGAGAGGATTCAGCGCAGATGCAAAGGTATGATCTAAAGGTCCCTGAAAGTAAAATCTGTAATTTACATACAGTCAGAGATTATCTATATTTCTGAATTACAAGGACATTTCATAACTTGTGAATTCAAATTCCTTCTTTCTTATATGTTTCATCAAGATGTATAATTAAATGGTTGCAGATGATGTATGAGGAAGCAAGCCAAGTTGCTAATGACGCAGTTGGGAGCATAAGAACAGTTGCTTCTTTCTGTGCTGAAGAAAAGGTAATGGAACTATACAGAAGGAAATGTGAAGGTCCTACGGCGGCAGGAAAAAGACAAGGCTTGATCAGTGGATTAGGATTTGGGATATCTTTCTTCTTCCTGTTTTGTGTCTATGCAACCAGTTTCTATGCAGGAGCTAAACTTGTTGAGGCTGGAAAAACGACATTTGCTGACGTTTTCCAAGTAATTATTCCCTCCATATCTATCAATGCCAATCCTAAAGTTTTGGAAACATGCAGAATTGGCATCTGACCTGATTCATTGCCTACCAATTTTTTTGACACAAAAAGCATATGTAGTTGATTATCATTTGTGTGTTTGGCTTGCAGGTTTTCTTTGCTTTGACCATGGCAGCTACGGGAATTTCTCAATCAAGCTCCTTTGCCCCAGATACTAACAAAGCCAGGATTGCTGCTGCTTCCATATTTGCAATAATAGACCGCAAGTCAAAGATAGACCCAAGTGACGAGTCAGGTGTGAAATTGGATAATGTAAAGGGAGAGATTGAGCTTCGCCATGTAAGCTTTACATATGCATCTAGGCCAGATATACAGATTTTCCGAGACCTCAGTTTAACTATTCATTGTGGCAAGGTAAAAATTTCATCATTTAATTGGGTTTCAATTTATTTTTTATTTAAATTTGATGACACGTTGATAAAGTTTAAGTCTTAATGTTGTGGCTGTGTTTGTGAATCTCTTTTGCAGACAGTTGCCCTGGTTGGAGAAAGTGGGAGTGGAAAATCCACAGTGGTAGCATTGTTGCAAAGATTTTATAATCCGGATTCAGGTCATATCACACTTGATGGAACTGAACTTGGGAAATTTCAATTGAAATGGTTGAGGCAGCAGATGGGGCTTGTGAGCCAAGAACCTGTTTTATTTAATGACACCATCCGTGCCAACATTGCTTATGGAAAAGATGGGGAAGCAACTGAGGCAGAAATTATAGCTGCATCAGAGTTGGCCAATGCCCACAAGTTCATTAGTAGCTTACACCAGGTTAGAACATTGATGAAGTTAATAATTTGTAGACACATACAACTAAACTGAGCTGACCTTGTCTTGTTATAAACTTACAATGTTCTTATTGCTGCAACATTAATCCTAATGCATTATGCAGGGCTATGACACCGTAGTAGGAGAACGTGGAGTGCAATTGTCGGGGGGGCAGAAGCAACGTGTAGCCATCGCACGTGCTATCATCAAGAGCCCTAAGGTATTACTGTTGGATGAAGCTACAAGTGCACTTGATGCTGAATCTGAGAGAGTAGTTCAAGACGCACTAGACAAAGTGATGGTAAACCGGACCACGGTGGTGGTTGCCCATCGACTATCCACAATCAAGAATGCTGATGTGATTGCAGTGGTTAAAAATGGAGTTATCGTAGAGAAAGGCAAGCATGATACTTTGATTAACATCACAGAGGGATTTTATGCATCCTTGGTTGCTCTTCACATTAGCGCTTCAACTTCAACTACATGAGCCCCTTGCACACTTGTCTTTTCCTCTGTAATGCTTTCGTCAAAACTGCCACCTTTTCTCACCAAAGACTAGAGAGAAAATGGCATTGCCAACACTCCCCCACCACCCTTTTCCAATTAGGCAAATAGTTATGTTTCTTCTTTCTGGTTTGTGTGTATTAATTTTTTGTGGTGTAATCAATGTATTTAATATATCTTCTAGTAGATGAATAAGTAGTAGGAAGACTAAAACTGCTATTTGATGTGGCATGGCAAATAGTTTTTTGTTTTTAAAAAAATGGTGTACTTGTTTGAAAATAAATGAATTCCTTACATTTTTTAAGATTTCAATTCGAAGTTTGTTTTTTCGTTCTCAAATCCTTTCAAAATAGTTTGAGAGCAATTGCAAGTGAATTTTACTCTATTTCATGTAGTTGTCATCTCTTCTAGAAATCACTTTTTTAAAATATAAAAAAAAAAAAAAAGAAAAAAAAAAAGAAAGAGCTCTTTAGTTAAAAAAGAAAAGGAAAAAGTCAATTGATATTTGAAACCGTCACGCATAGTGGACACGAAATGATTGAAAAAAATTGCTCCAATTAAATAGTTAAATAATATTACGATATAATATAAGGTTTTTATCATCCATACATTTTTCGACAAAACTTGTTTTAAATTTGGCCACGTGTAATCAAGCTCATTTTAGTTCTAAAACTCACGTCATAGGTGGATAAGTTGCATTTTCAACAATGAAATGCAACTTATCCACTCGTTTTTGCTCAACTCCCGCTTCAAGTCAGGATTAGTAATCAACCTTTTGAGTTTGCAACTTTTGGATGATATTTATGGATTGTCAACTCTCTCTTGGTTTGGTGGCTGGCTCTCTGTTTCTGTGTGTGTTATTATTATTATTGGTTTCCAAGCTTCAATTCCAATGTGTGGATGGATCATGGATAGTCAACAAGAGCATGCCGATACCAAAATGAAACGTCACGCATGACGACCCCAAACAAAACCCATAATATCAAATTCGAATCTGTGTCATTGTCGTGAATAAACACCGGGACTATTGGTGAGATGAGATGTTTAACAGTACTAATTAATTTACTCTTTGCATTCCAAGCAAGCTATCTGTTTGCTTCGCTGTCCCACCGCAATTGAAAAGTCTGCTTTCCATTTCTTCCTTCCACTTTATATAATATATTATACATGACAAATAATAAATAAATAAATGATGTAGAGTTTTGCACAGTATTAGTATATGTCATAATCTACTTCGACTTGTACACTATCTACAGGACAAGAGACACTTCTCTCAAATGTCTATTAAGTTATACACAGGATAAATTATAACAATCCATGTTAAAATGTTAAAAAACCAGCACAACTTGCAAAAGAGTCGTCCGAAGCATACGTATACGTATTTCCTTGATCCAGGATGAACTATCCAAAGCATCTTCAATCACTTGCTTAAAACCCTCACTCATTCTGTAACCACATTACATTGCCTTGAGGCTTGAACGGAAACAGTTGTCACCTTAGCTTAGATAGCTTCCGCCCATATGAAAACAAAAGGTATCCTCCTAACACTGTTCGGAAAATTAGCATTCTGAAATAGAACTATAATGCAAGTCCTAAATTTATCCTTCACACGAGCGTCCGAACAAAATACTCCTTGATTACGAGATTTATCCACAAACTTTGCCAGTCTATTTAGACACACAAGACAAAGATTCATGTTGGGAACAACCCTCCATCAAATCTCCCATATCCTTTCCCTACTGATCCTAAATTCGGGAGGAGCACCCACCATGTTTAAAAGTTTACCAGACTCAGATAAGCAACGAAAGGTTCCATAACCATAACAGAAACTCAAAGGTTCTAGAAGAGGTCCCTTCCAACACCAAACCATAATCATCAATATGAGCATAGATTTTCAAAGGAATTATACCCAAATGCACAACAGAAATAATCCCACCATGAAGAGATTGGTGCACAAGAAGCTCCACCATATTTGCCTTGGTTGGAAAATTAGGAAACATATTTACTTCAGATGGCAATGGAGCTTGTTCAGTTGTCCAAACTGGTTATACTTGCCCAAAAGGCTTACGAGACCTCAAGAACCCAAAACTACGTGGAAAATTATCAAGAGTCTATGATTTCCTAGCAGCTAGACACATGCCTATAAACACGCGTTCATTCAAGAGAGAGATCTCTCTTGGTGGATCCACAGAGAAACATCCACAAGCTCTGGTTTTTTAATGGCCCTGTCCACAGGAACAGACTGCAGCTAAGGGAACACAAGTATCACCTCATGTACATTAATATCTTCACCACACTATCTTAACATCCTCTGTTAAGAATTAGGATTGCCAGAAAGTCTTGGGACTAACAGAAAATGTTCTCGAATTATTTATCAGAGTCTTCTGTCAAACAAATGACTAGAATATCCTAAGAGGCACAACACACACTAGCAAAAAAATTAATACTCCCTATCTAAGAAAGCTTGATCGACCATAACAACACGACCTATGACCTCAACCAGCTTAGCAAGAAAACTTCTCCCACGAATGCAAAGGGAAGGAAATCTGACCCAAACAGCTCATTTATCCAACCTAGAATTACTAGAATTAAAACATGAGTGCCCCCTTTAAAGAGAGATGATAAGCCCTTATTGTTCCAGGGCCCATCTTCCGACACATAATCCAAATAATCTTCATCCGAGTCCACTCAATGGAACTGAGCAGGTGACACCAATGAGTTGAATAAAAAAGAAAATTGAAAAAAATGAAAAACGGATAGGAATGCATGAAAAGAAAAAGGCGTCAGTAACCCAATTGTGACCTCCAACCCTCATAAATAGCGCACAATCTATCTAGGATGACTCCATACATGTTTAAAGAAAAATAATAATAATAATTTGAATATTTCCCGAAGAAATGGAGGCATCAAAACAATTTCCTTCAATTTATAATTTCTTAAATTTGCTTATATAGAGTCACAAAAAATAATTACAAGAACTCACAAGATAAAAGTTGACCTCATTTTTTGTTTTTGGAGAAATCTAACAAGACAAAAATAAATCAAATATAGAATAACAAAAAAGAAATGAACTGCTCTTCTTGCATTTTTAGCAGCATAATTAATAAAAATGCTACATATTCTTCTATCATGCCTTTTTCCATGGATAAATAGCTAACTAATTCAATCTTTCTTGTGATATAGCAGTCACGGTATGACTTATCAATTTCAACTTTGAAAAACTTCCTTATGCAACAACTGTAAAAAGTATGACCATAATGTTATGTAAGCAATCCATGCAGTTAAAGTCGAAAGACATGAGTAGTCAATGATTCATGCTGTAGAATTTCGACTTGGAGTGAGGGCTTCTATTTGAGGTTTAAGTAAACATCAAATTATTTTCCTTAAGTTCCTTCAGTTTTTTTTTTTTTCGCCTAAGGTAATATAAGGTTAAACACAAATGGGAGTCCTTGCCAAGATAAAATATTTTGGGTCCACGGCGACTGCCTCACTGGACTCCCCTAAGGGCTGGCCCTGCCTTCATAGCAGAAAATAATTCACTTATAATACATTAAACTAGATATCCTTGAGTATTTATATAATTTTGACTGAGGCATGCCATATACGATGAAATACGAGCTTGTGTTTGAGGCCTTTTAAAGACCATGTCACAAATCATATCCTACTCTAAGTTTTTATATGTTCTTTTTCTTCTCCATCGCAATACATATTTTATAAATTTAAGGTGGAATAGATAATCCTAAATCCCGCTTTTCTTACTGTGTATATTGAAAATCAAAAGGCAAGGAAAGAAAAAAAGTAGTTCAATCAATATTAATCGCTCCTTAAAGATAAAGAGAACAAAACTGCTAGTCATCTTCACTCTCGTCACTATAGGAAACAAGGCCTGTCTTCGCAACAACACTGGACTTATCAGTATCACTATTAGGTGTCTTCATTACCTCTAAACTTTTGTCTGTATCTACATGTGGGGTTGTCACTGTGTTCGTGGGTTCTTCAACACCTCCCTGATCAATTTTAGCTTTCTTTGCTTGTGGCTTCACCTTAATAATCATACCTAATGGATGAGGAGGTAGATTCCTCTTCCCAGCTGATTTCTGTTCCTGCAAGCAGAAGGTTTTGTTCAGAAATGTAAACTAACACTTCTAACCATCACAATCACCACAAAACAGTGGGAGATGGTATCTCTCCTCGCTCACTCTCATATTCCTCATGTTGAGATACCAACCTGTATTATAGGAACAGAAGGTGTTTCCTGAAGTTCTTGTACAATGCTAGACTTTGCTACCACGGCTGCCTGATAAGAACAACTGGTGTAAAAAAATTCTGACGCCCAAGAAGAATTTTATCTTGAAAAACTAACTCTATGGCTATGGCCCCAATATGGTATGAGAATAATCATGCATACTTGAATTTCAACATATGAAAGCTCTTAAATCCCAGAAGCACATGCATAAACATAGAGGTAAGTACTAAGTATATGCTAGCCAGATGGACTGCTAACTATATTCTATAAAGTTTTGCTTCTCCCGAGCTTTACCAAATTAAATAGAGAGCTTAAAGATAATCCAAAAAGCTTTGAAACTGCCAAATTCTAGCATACTGTAAGAAAAATAGATAAAGCAAAACCTTAAACATTTCTTTTTCTGAAAAGAAGTAAACCTCAAACAAAACACCTTGGAAAGTAAAAGTAGTCAAACTATTCCAAGATGGTTGGAAAACAAACCTGGAAACTCAGAAGTTGTTGGGTTTCCTCATCTGCAATCTTTCGCTCATATTCCTTCCTTGACTGAAAAACAATGTAAAGAAAATAACACGTGTGATAATATGCAGTATCTCAGCTGTGGACCAAACTTGACTCTCTAACTGCTTCACCCAACAGTAGTTATCAATGTTTTGAAATTAAAGAAGAGAAAGTAAGACTCCAGTGAACATATCCTACTTAACTACCTCTACAAACTACAAATTCCTATTAGGAAGTGAAAATCCATATATACTTTATATGCAACAAGTAAATGTTTCAAATGAACTGGAAATAACACTGATGACATGGATGACTAAGAAACATAGAGTGTTGTCTCACATTCTCTAAAGTATCAAGGAACTCGGTCTCATCATCATCCAAGGCTTTGGGTGGTCCTGCAAAGAGCAAAAAAAGTGAGTGAGCTCTGAGCACAGAGCAATAGCAAAATCCTTCGCCTGTTTTTCATCAGACAAAATGCAATGGAGGCCAAAGAAAGGGTCATCTCATTTTCATACAAGTACTGAAAGAAATGAAAGTTTGGGCTTTGAGCACTCACTGTGCTTGAAACGTTCATTGAACTCTGCATCCTTCTTGTCTTTATTTTCTTTTAAAATCTGCATTGAATAGAAACAAGTTTTTTTTTCATGGGCCAAACAGATGAGAGGGATTTTAATTAAATTCAGAGAATGAAAAAAAGTAGAGGAGAACCTCGAAAAGAGGTCTGTCTCTCTGGGCAGTGCCATCCTCAACCCGTTCACCCCTTGTTCTCTTTGCTTCATCCAACTGTCAAAAATCAGAGAAATGCACGCATTATCATCATTGATCAATAGGATTTTTAGGGTTTTCGGAGAGATAACAGTAGTTCCAGTACCTGTTCCTCAGAAACGAAGCTCATAAGCCGGGGCGGGCGTGTGAAATCGTCATCCATTTCTCAGAATCCTAAAAAGTCACAATTCTTTTACCTTTGGCTATGAGATTTTTGGGTCTTTTGCTTCCACAACCATAAGCTTTTTCTGTTCTGTTCTGTCTATTTCTATTGCTACGCCTACACGCCTATAATTAACGAACAAACATTTAACAATTTTTTAAAGATTTTACATTTCTTCTTTATTCAGACATTCACAGACATCAGGCCCATTAAATTCCCCGACTTCGCTTGGGCTTTCGGCTTTCCCCATGGCTAGCCACTTTTTCTTTTTTTTTAGGAATTCTATTTTAACCCAATTTGGTCTCTGGACACCCAAATTTTTGTTACAAATTAATGAAAACTTTATCCCAGTTTTTTTTTTCTTCCCAAAGTTTGGGAAGGGAAAGGGTTGGAATTCGAACATGAAATTATTGGTCTGTAAGCAAATATCATTTTTAACTGGTCTAGATCCCGAAAACTTTATCCCTTCGGTTAAGTTCAACTTAAGCTTGAATTTGAAACTGCGCACTGAACCAATGAGATGTTATGATTCCCGTTGATTTACTTAGGCCTCAAATTAGCCGCACAACCAAATTAAACCACTTCATTTAGTGATTGGTTTACTTTGGTATGGTTGATTTCCATTTTTAAGCATGCAAGTAAAAATTCCATGTTCTCTAGGATATATCAAAGAAAACTTTATACCGACCAATAGTTTAGAGAAATTTATACCAAAAATGTGGAGAAATTTTGTGAGAGGCTGAATTCCTATAGGTTAGGGATTTTGCTTTTTAGTTGATATTATAGTCTAGGATGAAACACAATAATAAATGGTAATGACCAATTAAAAAATGTCATCATAAGAAATTAGAAAATTAATACAGGAATGAGTCCGTTTATGCAGTTTTCAAATAGGCCAACTTGATCATCAAACTCTTCATAAATTGTGGTTTTGCTCCATTCATTTTATTATTATTATTATATGAAAACCAAACCAATGTTGAGATTTATCTTAATTATGTTTTCTGCAGAATAATTATTAGTTCCTATTTTATAGGAGTCAGTTGTTTTTCTTTCCTGGTCTTTAGAAATCCCTCTAGTTGATAGAGTTTGTTAGACGTGTTTTAGTTGTTCCTCTTTATTTGCTAATTAGTTGTTTGTACTCTCCTTTATAAGAAGAGCATGTTCAGTCAATGAATAATTAGTTCAGTTCAGCAATTCTATTGTCTTCTTATTTTCAAAGCTATCTTTTAGTTCTCACAATCTGGTATCAGAGCCCCCACTGGGCCTGACTTAAAATTCTCCAAAAAGCAGCAGCTTTCTTAACTTGCAGCAGCAAGAATTGATGGCATCCGACAAGGTTCAAGAGAACTACGTGCAGGAGGCCATACCTCGCTTCGATGGTCATTATGACCATTGGGGCATGTGGATGGAGAATTTTCTGAGATCCAAAGAGTATTGGAGTCTCATTGAAAATGGAATTGCTGAACCAGCAGAGGGAACGTTGTTGACAGAAGCGCAACAGAAAAGACTTGATGAACAGAAATTGAAGGACCTGAAAGTGAAAAACTACCTCTTCCAAGCAATTGATCGATCCATTTTGGAGACTATTCTCCAGAAGGACACTTCCAAGCAGATATGGGAGTCTATGAAGAAAAAGTATCAAGGTTCCACCAAGGTGAAGCGTGCACAGCTTCAAGCACTCCGGAGAGATTTTGAAACTCTTCACATGAAACCAGACGATTCTGTTGATGAATACTTCTCAAAGATGATGGCAATTGCAAGTAAGATGCGGCTTCACCTTGGTGGAACCTTATACTTTTTCTTCATAGACTCCCATATCTGCTTGGAAGTGTCCTTCTGGAGAATAGTCTCCAAAATGGATCGATCAATTTGTTTGAAGAGGGTGCTATTTACTTTCTCTCCTTCAGGATCCTTTGTTAGCTTCAAACCACATTCAGTAGGAGTGCCAACAGGATTGCAATTCAACATCTGAAACCTGTCCAAAATAGTATGAACATACTTCTTTTGGGATATGAAATTCCCAGCAGGAGATTGCTCTACTTCGATGCCAAGGAAGTAGTGCATCAAACCAAGATCAGACATTTCAAATTCTGCCATCATGGATTTCTTAAAGACATCAAACATAGTCATGTCATTGCCTGTATAGATTAAATCATCTACATACAAACAGACAATAAGAATTTTTCCATCAGCACCAATTTTAGTAAACAACGTGTGTTCATACGGACACTTCTGAAAACCTTCTTTAGCAAAATAAGCATCTATACGGCTGTACCAAGCTCTAGGTGCTTGTTTCAGCCCGTATAATGCTTTTCTCAACTTGTATACCTTCCCTTCCTTTCCAGGCTGCACATATCCAGGAGGTTGATCGACATAGACTTGTTCTTGTAAGTTCCCATGTAGGAACGCTGATTTCACATCCAATTGAAAGATGGGCCATGAGTTTTGTGCTGCCAGTGAAAGTACCAGTCTGATTGTATCCATCCTAGCGACCGGAGCAAACACTTCATTATAGTCAATGCCATACTTCTGCTTATATCCTTTAGCCACCAGCCGTGCCTTGTATTTGTCAACTCCACCCTCCTTGTTCAGCTTCGTTTTAGAGACCCATTTTACACCAATCGACTTCTGCCCTTCAAGAAGATCTGTCAAATCCCATTTGTTATTTCTCTCAATGGATCTAATTTCCTTCATCCATGGCTCTTCGCCATTTGGTTTCTTTGTGAGCTTCTTGAGAAGTTATAGGATCAGAGTCTGTAAACAGTGCAAAATAAGTCAGTCCATCTTCAGATTGATCATCATCACTAACCTCGTAATCCATCATCCATGCTGGCCTTTTCTTTGTGTGTTGGGGTCGAAAACTAGATGGCTGGCCTTCATTAGAGGGCTGCAATTGCTCTTCAGTTTCTTTGCTTGCTGCTGCTTCATAAAAAGTTACAGAAATCTGCTGCTGCTGCTGCTGCTTTGAGCCTTTATCTGTCCAGTCCCATATTGTTTCTTCATCAAATAATACATCACGACTGATGATGATCTTCCTGGTGGTGGGATTGTACAATTTATAGGCCTTTGAGTGCTCACTAACCCCAAGAAAAATACACTTTTCTCCCTTATCACCAAGCTTCTTCCTCTTCTCATCAGGAACGTGAACATATGCTATACAACCGAAAATTTTGAAGTAATTTACAACTGGTTTGTGACCATTCCAAGCTTCTTCAGGCGTCATGTTTTTGACAACAAAAGTCGGACTTCTATTTAAGATGTGAATACACCAATTTACTGCTTCTGGCCAAAACGTTTTTGGAACACCACGAATTTTCAGCATGCTTCGAACCATGTTCAAGATTGTTCGGTTCTTCCTTTCACAAATACCATTTTGTTGTGGTGTATACGGTGCCGTTAGTTGCCTTCGAATTCCATGTGTCTCACAGAAATCCTCAAATTCTTGTGAGATGAATTCTCCACCACGATCAGTTCGAAGAACTTTTATATTTCTTCCGACTTCGTTTTCAACAAGGGCTTTAAAGCTTTTAAAGGCTGAGAAAGCTCCAGATTTTGCCTGCAAGAAATACACCCAGGATTTTCTACTGTAGTCATCAATGAACGTAATGAAATACCTCTTGCCACCATTGGAAGTTGGATTGATGGGTCCACAAATATCTGAGAAAATAAGCTCCAAAGGATTTTTGGCTCTCCATGCTTTTCCTTTCGGAAAAGTTTCACGATGCTGCTTCCCAAGAACACATTCTTCACAAATTTGAGTTGGACAATCAATGTTTGGAAGACCTCTCACCATGTTCAGCTGTTGTAGAATCTTCAATCCCTTGAAATTTAAGTGGCCATAACGATAATGCCACAACCAAGCTGTCTCCTTCACTTTGGCAGAAAAACAAGTCTGGCCCACACTTTGAATATGCAGAGGAAACATACGATTTGGTGTCATTTTGACCTGTGCAATGAGTCCCTTCTTTGAATCTTGAATCTGACACATTCCTTCTTTAATTGTGAACTCATAGCCTTTTTCCTGAAGCTGCCCCACACTTAATAAATTGCTTTTTAAATCTGGGACATAGAAAACACTAGAGATGGTTTGTGTAGTGTTATCCTTAGTCCATATTGAAATATTGCCTTTTCCCATAACAGAAATTGCAGAATTATCACCAAAACGAACAGTAGATCGAAAAAACTCATCTAAGTAAGAGAATGATGACTTGTTACCGCTCATATGGTTACTGCATCCTGTGTCAATGTACCATACATCCTGATGAGTGTTCTCCACGGCTTGACACACCAGCAAAAGTGTAGCTTCTTCTTCTTTCTCTGTAAAATTGGATTTTTCTCCCCTTTCTCTATTCATGTTAGTGCGGCATTCAGAACGGTAGTGACCATATCTACCACGCCTATAGCACTCAATATTTGATTTGTCGAGCTGTGACTCATGATAACTTTGGTGTCTGTATAAATCTTTGCCTCTGTTGCTGGAATCGTGATTTCCTCTATTGCTGGAATCGTGATTTCCTCTATTGCTGGAATCATGATTTCTACGGCCGGAATCATGAGCACCTCTGCCTCTACCTCGTCCACGTCTGGAACCTCTCCATGATGATGATGAGTCGTTGCTGGTGGAGACTTTTAAAGCTTTCTCTTCTTTTGAAGTGTCATGACTTTTGAATTTCTGCTCATGTACCAACAGTGAACTTTGCAATTCATCTAATGACATTGTTTCAATGTCGTTTGCTTCCTCAATTGCACAAACAACATAGTTAAACTTTGGTGACATTGAACGCAGAATTTTTTAAATGATTGTGACATCATCCATCTTGTCACTTTAGGTTCGTTCTGATTGCATTTTATTGAAATGCTGCCCTTCATTTGTAAGTCATAAAAAATAAAATAAAAAAATAAAATAAAAAAATAAAAAAAATAAAGATGAAAAACTCAATATCAGAAAAACACTCTAACAAGTACAAATCCCTAAAATAAATTACATAAATTAGAATACGCTCGACACTCTCAACCATATCTCCTAACAACTCTTGTACAGAAGATAAAAATAACTTATATAAACATCACGTCATCTATCGTCATCCGAAAGTAGCAATGTGCCTCCATTCACGAGATCATTGCAACCGAAGGTCCTGGTTCTTTGCAGAGATTAAAGTTCCTAAATGTCTGTACTTTTATACGTTCAAAAACTTTGACCCGTATGTTGCACAATGACATGAACTAAACCATCCACACTTCCTGGCATCAATTGGCTAACAAATCATCACCTTCTAATCAAAATTAGTAGGGATGTCTAATTCTCCAAATTTGTTGATTTAGTACTTAAACGGTTTTCTGCGGACCCGAAACGTACTAGGAAAATTTTATCCACAAGTCATTGTGAATAACTTGACGCCAATAGTTAAAGCTAGAGTAGAGCTTACGATGTTGAAATCTGTGCCAATTACCGAGCTTAAGCCACTCGGTCTGAAAGAATGGTGTTGAATCCACGAAATCACATTTTGTGTAAAAAAAAAAAAAACGCAAGGCCAAAACTGAGCCAAAGCAATTCATGCAATATCAATGTCACACAAGCTTCATCTCAACCATTCAGAATGCACGCTCATATAGCTTTAGAATACATCCACACTACTATGACTGGATAAGTTGGGGGCACTTGGGTTACTTTTGAACTACCAAGTATGTCCTTCGTTGAAAGGGTTGTTGCAAAGGAAACTAGCCAAATTTGCATATAAAAGTAGCCAAATTTGCATATAAAATGAGGCTAACACAACACCACCGAAATCAGCAAAAACACATGTCCTTCCCCCTTCCAATAGTTATTAAAATGAACATTCAAGTCGATATTCATCTAATGGAAAAACCCATATCATAAACAGAGTCCAGTAAATTCTAATATTAACTAATCTAACTAGCCAACACATTTTAAGAAGAAATCACAGGATAACTAAGTATTTCGGATTCGATTCTTTTGGGTGCCTGCGAGAGATAATGATTATAATTTTGGGTAACAATCATTCGAGCAGGAGCATTGGCTAAAAAAAGACCCATAACCAAAATGTGCAACTCCAGACTGACTCCATTAGATTGTTAAAATCAGCTGATACTACTAGTTAATGTCTAAAATCTAAATGATAAAAACCATCCAAGAAACCGATAGCACCATCCACTTCCTACTCAATACACATGAGTAGCCACATAGAATTCATGGATCTTAAATTCACAAGCAGAACACAAACCCAGTAACCTTCCTTCCAAAAGGTTGAGTTGTGGCTGTGTCCATGGTGCCATTATGGAGGGACCAGATTGACAACAAATTGGGTCTCTTAACCATATAACATAATCAAATAAAACTAATGTGTCTCAAATAACTTAAAGCGAAAAATAATAGCCAGGTATATGATAATATAATAGCATTTAAAAACCAGCACAAAATCACTGTCTGAAGATCCAATCCAGTGCGTAAGACACTTAAAACACATTAAACATATCCATACTTGAAATTGGGAAAATTTAAAAATTAAAACTCATCAGATCGTTGTTCGCTAATTTTACTACCAAAACAGCAAAATGAACTAGTTTTATAACCAACCAGAAGAAAATCAGTCGACGTTCTGCATAATATCTTCGGCTGTGAACTTAGTACCCTTATCCTTGTCTGCAGCGGCACGACCCTTGGCCTTGCGGTCCAGCAGCGCCTTCCTATCCTTGTCCAGCCTGAGCTTGGTGATCACCACCTTGGATGGGTTGATGCCCACGTTCACCGTCGACCCATTGACCTTCTCCCTGGTGATGCGCTCTATGTGGATGACCCATTTGCGCCTATAAACCTGGACCACCTTGCCCTCGCGACCCTTGTAGGTCCCACGCACCACCTGAACCTCGTCATCCTTGCGAACCGGCATGGACCGGACATTGTACTTGGACCGGAGGTCTGACGAGATAGGAGAGCTCATCAACACACGGCGGACGCTCGACGGCGCCGTGAAATGAGCCTTTCGGTTCTTGCGGCGAGAGCTGGTCACTCTTGGATTGTACTTCATCTTCGCTCTCCTAGGGTTTGCTCTCCCTGTGACGGCAAATAAGAGAGTGAGGTTTGGCTTAGGGTTTTCTAGGTTCCTTTATAAAGAGGAGTTGGAAATGAAACGACGACGTATGGGACACTATACAAAAACGAAAATCATGGACGGGTTTCAAACTAAAAGAAAAGGCATAAAATTTCGGAAAAAAATAGAGAAAAGAAGGAAAACCATAAATAATAATATAAAAAATTCAATTGAATTCCTTCTTTTATTAAAAACAAAAATAAAAAAGAAGTATACAAAATGCTTAATGGACTTCATATACTTTTGCTTAGGTATAGGGTAAGGATCAAATCAGTTCGGTGTGATTAGGGGGTAGGGCTCGTTAATGGGCCGGCCTGGGTTAGTTCAGTTCAAATTTAATGGGTTTGGGCCATGTCGGGTCGGGGCTTTAAAAAGGATAAAGAAAATATTGGACCGGGTTTTTTTAGAAAATTCAAAACCCAAGCCCGACCCATGAGCCAGGCTTGAGAATGCCCATTGGGCTGGGCCGGGCCTAAACGGGCCCTACTTCATTAAAAAAAATCATAAACTTATTCAGAAGGGCATTTTAGTCTAAATTTGATATTAAACTCACTTAATTCCAATATTTTCACATCAAACAAAATTCATAAAACACCCAATAAAGTCACACAACTTATAAGGTTTTCCACAAAAATAATAAAACCAAGTATTATTTTTGAGGTTATTACATAATTAGATCGTAATACGTTTTAAAAAATAATAAGTATCAAAAAAATATTTTTTTAAAAGATGGTATAAATAAATATGCAAATATTTGGTGATGTGTTCAAGAAAAGCATAATTATATTTGGTGGTACGATTATGTTTCGTGATAAAATTATATATATATATATATAAAATTGTTGAATTAATAATTGACACAAATTACTAAGCATCAAATTATAAACTAGGAATGAGTAAAGAAAAGTAAATGAAATGAAACAAATTATATATGTGATTTAAGTGATATAATCCTAAACCTAAACTCTTATTTATATATAATTATATATGTATGCGGGCCTAATGGGCCGGGCTTTTGTGGGCGGGCCGGGGCCTGGCTTTCTTGGGCTTAATCAGGCCAGGCCAGGCTTCAGACACCCAAGCCCAAGCCTAGCCTAGCCCAAGGCGGGCCGGGCTATCTCAAAGCCCATAACGGGCCGTGCTTTTTTTCGATGGGCCGGGCAGGCCCCCATCGGCCCATGAGCCCGTGGGCCAAATGATGAGGCCTAATTAGGGGTGGTCAAGGTCTTTGATCGATTTCACATCAAAATCACGACCGAACTAATTACAATGTAACAATTTGGTTCAGTTCAATTTTGACAAAAGTAATGAAGGAAATCGAACCAAACTAAACTAATTTAAGACGATTTGGTTAGGATTGATTCTGTCGGTTTGGGCCTAAGCCCAATTCTCTTTCTTTTTGCATTTTTTCAACATTGTTTGCCCAATTACAATCATTAAATTCACAACTTTCTTCATACGTAAATCAATTTCTAAAGTATTAAACCATCATAAAACTCAACATGCCATAAAACTTCATATTTCAATAACTAATATATATCAATTCAAATATTCATATATAGTTATTACTTAATTAGAGTATTACACATGTAAAATATAATATAAATAAATAAATATACACATAAATGGTTCAATTTGGTTTAGGCCGATTTACATAAGCTCAAAACCAAATCAAACCAAACCATATACAATTTGGTTCGGTTTTAAAGCCGTTTGATAATTGTGAAACATTCAAAATATAACGGTTCGAGAGAAAGAGAGAGTCAAACTCGTTAACTATATCAACTTCTTGGTAGACCAAAAATCTCTACTGTTAACCAATACTTTAGGAATATATCAATATACTGAACTTTTAAGTTATTTTGGATTCTCAGTATGGTGACCCCATTTTTTTGGGTTTTCATTCCATACTAAACAATGTCAATTTTTGTTCTTTATCAATTATATTCAGGTCCAACGTTGAGGTTAAAACTTATGATTATGTTCAAAATACATATGGATGCAATTAAATTGGCTCATTGCCAAACAAGACATTATTTATATGAATTATTTATCAAAATAAATATATTAAGTACTTACAAAAAAATGGGGGAAGGAGGAGTTTCTCAAATTAAGGTGTGGGATAATTTGCTATGACGCAGTCCACTAAGGTCAGCTCCAGCGCAAGGGGCAAAGGCAGGCAAAAGGCAGCCCCATGCCCAAAAATCCTCTCTAGTGTGCAGGGTCTAGTTCGGGCAAGGGGTGGGACACACAAGCCCAAGCAAGAATCGCCTGGGCTGTTGCCCGAAGGTTGCTGACACAATGCTAACGTCAGCAACCAAAAAAATTGAAAAAAAAAAAAACGAAAATTTTCAAAAAAATTTTAAAAATAAATACAAAGCCATATTTTTTACTTCCCACACCAAAAACTCTATACAAATTCATCTCATCATATCTCATGTGAATAGTATTTGCCCTTGCCCTTTGGGTTAGAAACAAAAAAGACAAGAGCTGCCACTATTCACGTGAATAGTGACAAGCCTTGCCTTGCCTTGCCTTTGCCTTGCCCTTGCCCTTGCCCTTTGAGTAGGAGGTGCTCTAATGGCTTGTCATTCAACTAGTTAAATCTTTACACATATATTAATAATTAAATATAAAATTGTTTCTAATTTTCAATATAGTACAAATATTCAGTGGTATGGAGATAATGAAACCCGCTCTTTAATCAATACTTGTGGTTCATGTGCATTAAAATTCATCTCTATATATAGAGCAAAAGACAAAGAATTGTAAAACATTCAAAATACCAAAAAATGCTATGTGATTTAAATTAAACTCGATTAGTTAACTAATTATTTGAATTATTTTTAAAATCCAAATATCATATAGTGAGTTTGTCTTGTAAATTCATAGAGAACATTCATATCATCATTCTTATATAGCCGCATGGATAAACACACAAATTTCTCTAGAAATGAAACCCCTAGTGCTAGCACTTTGATTTAGAAAGTTGTATCCTAGTGGAGCAAACGCCATATTTAATTTCATTATTCTATTTGTTGTTTAAAATATAATTACTAATTAAAGTAATTAAAAAAGGCTAACATATTACTTAATTACATATATTAAATTCAAGAAGTAGGTGAAAAAAAGTAGAGAAACAAATTATATATTTTTTAATATTATTTAAAAAAAACCTGTCCCGACAAAAGTTCGTCAGCACATATTTATGCCGGTGAAATATTTCAGATTAAATTTTCATTTTTTTTATAATATTTACTATTTCTAAAAAAAAAACAGAATAGTCAAGCGATACGTACGGATACTATTTTTTTTAAAAATAATTAGAGGGTACGGCTATACTATTTATAAATACAAAAAAAGACACGCCTGGGCCTAGGTGCCAAGTGTCAAACGAGTACAGCCGTTCGGCGATACTATTTTTTTTAAAAAGAATTAGAGGGTATAGCCGAGCGGCTATACAATTTTTAAAGCAAATAAGGGAAAAACTAAGTATAGCCGAGCGGCTATACTATTTCTTTTTAGTATATATCATTTGTATTCAAGAATTATTACACGCATAATTCTCACATATTATTGAATACAAATACTAAAAAGAAATAGTATAGCCGCCGGGCTATACTTAGTTTTTCTATTATTTGCTTTAAAAAATAGTGGCTATACACATTTTTCTAATTGTTTTTTTTATATATAAATTGTATAGCCACGCGGCTTTACTCATTTGACGCGTGGAGCATAGGCTTTGGGCGGGTCTTTATATATACATATATAGTAGCCGCTTGGCTGTACTAGATTTTTTTTGAATTTTTTTAAAGAAATTGTATAGCCTTTCGGCCATACGCTTTTTCCTTCTTTTTTTCCAATGGGCTTTACACATTTGACACTTGGCACCTAGGCCCTGGCGCGTCCTTTTTTGTATATATAAATAGTATAGCTGTGCGGCTCTACCTTTTAAAATGAAAATTTAATCTAGGAAATTTCGTCGGCATAGACCTGGATAGGTTTTTAAAAAAAGATATGAAAAAAAAATATAATTATTTTCTTTACTTTCATTTTTTGGCCTACTTCTTTAATTTAATACATGTAATTGATTAATATGTTAGCCTTTTTTAATCACTTTGATTAGTAATTATATTTATTAAAAAAATAGAATAATGAAATTAAATATGGCGTTTGCTCCATTAGGATACAACTTTCTAAATCAAAGTCCTACTACTAGGGCTTTCATTTCTAGCGAAATTTGTGTGTTTATCTATGCGGCTATACAAGAATGGTGATATGAATGTTCTCTGCGAATTTACAGGATAAACTCAAAACATTATATGATACTTGGATTCAAAAATAATTCAAATAATTAATTAACTAATCCGGTTTAATTTAAATCACAGAGCCCAAGAATCCTAAGGCCCAAGGCTAACCTTTTGATTAATTATATATATATATATATTACTTAACTATTACACACATAATTCTCACATATTATTGAATACAAATGATATATACTAAAAAGAAATAGTTTAGCGGCCTGGCTATACTCAGTTTTTCCCTTATTTGCTTTTAAAAATAGTATAGTCGGGCGGTTATACTCGTTTTTCTAATTAAAAAAAATCGTACAGTAGCACGGCTATACTTGTTTGGCGCGTGGTGCATAGGCGCTGGGTGGGTCTTTATATATACATATATAGTATATGGTAAATTCACACTTTTTCATATTAAAAAAAATTAAAATTAAAAGAAAAATCAGATGATAGACTATATTTTTATGGAACACAACTACCCATTATCTTTTTTAATTCTAAAATAAATGAAAAAATTAAATATAAAAAAACTCTCATAGGCGCGAAAGCGCGTGCGGAAAGGTTAATATTCATTAAAATAAATTTAATCAACATAAACCAAACCATCCATCCGATATGGTCAGTATGCAGATTTTTTAGATCAAATGCCACTCCTTACTTACACTTAAGAATTGATGGTTCACACATGAATTATTCTTCCAACAAAAAAGGAGTAAGGACATTTTGAGATTGATTTGTAAAATTTCCATATTTTATATTTTATTAGGGAGAACTTATGACCCAAGCTTTAGGGAAAAAAAGTATAACTTTTATAATTCAAGTTTTAACAAACAGTTTGAGCTTAAACCAAACTGAACTTGTCCTATAAAAACATATGAGCTGCTCATTAACTTCATGAGCCAAGTATATTAAAGTTAAAACTTGGGTCGCTTAATAAAATAAGCTTAATATTGTGTTTGAACCACATATGCCCGAGCATAATCGGTAAGAATTTAACAGTAAGGTGATGACCACGCATGTTGAATGGCCTTTTGGCATGAAACCGCCAAACCTGCCTCTTGCCAAACTAAATGGCCACACCAAACCTTCCTTCGGGAAAGGATAGGGACGGCAAGAGGTTGGGTAGGGGCCGGGTATGACAATATCATTCCTGTTCTCGCTCTCCATCCCCGCCCCCCGTCCCCGAACCCATCTTTGTTTAATAGATTTCGG
Source organism: Prunus dulcis (assembly GCF_902201215.1). NCBI lineage: Eukaryota > Viridiplantae > Streptophyta > Magnoliopsida > Rosales > Rosaceae > Prunus > Prunus dulcis. Next base: position 203,668 of record NC_047652.1, on the reverse strand, counting down.
GGATTCCCCATCTCCTTTCCCATCGGGGGACTATCCCCCATACCCGCCCTGAATTCCCCATTTTTTTACATAAAAAATATTTATCATACATTTTAACATTAAGTTTCATATTAAATTATCATTCAACACATCCAAATTAACAATAAAGTTCAATTCAACTATTCAAAATCACATCAATATGAAATTCCAAAGAAGATTAGGAAGAATTATGAGAGAGAGGTTCACTTAGGGTTAAACATAAATAAATAAATAAATAAATATATATATATATATATAAACATATATATTTTCGGGTCTAGTTCTGGGATGGGGATGCCAATACCATCCCCTCCCCATACCCGTCGAGGATTTTTCAAGTTCGGGGATCCCCATACGACACCGAAATCTCCCTCTGTTAGGGTCAGGGACTCGATGGGGACCTGCCCCTGCGAGGATTTTTTCCATCCCTAGGAAAAGAGAAGGCGCTCACCTTCGGTATGAAGAAGGAACAAAGCTCTTTTTTCGGTTAGTCACTTGCCGTACGACTTTTAGACAAAGCGCTTGTGTGCCACTGAACCCTAAGGACACATGTCGGCACGACAAGCAATGCTATTAGTCCTATATCGAAGAAATCGCAAGGGATGCTTCCCACCTCGTGTCTATAAATAGGGTAGTTGCCCCAATGCAACAATAATATTTAATTATCACGTTTACTTTTACTTTATCGAATTAATCCCTCAACCCATACTAGTGCTAATTCAAGCATCGAAGTGCCTTCATTTAGGACCACATCAGTGCCTAAGTTCTGACCGTGCATCGTTGATCAACCCTAGACCTACTTCAAGTTGAACCAATTTTTGGACATCAACAAATTTAAATCGTTTTACTTACAACCAAGTTGGAGCATGCCAAAAAATGAGCGGAATGCAGCTTTATACTAGAGCCCGTCAGTCACTGAGCCGAGGAATTAGTGTTGGACTGCTAGTAATTTGGTTTACAAAAGCGAGCGCCAAGCTACGACGTCGTTGGATGGCCACGTCAGGAAACACCGTTGGCTTATATGAGTTGGTTGTTTCCAATCAAAACAAGAAGCGGAGCCAAGCATGGCAGTGACAAAAATCGTAAGGTAAAAATCTTTACCGCACATTTGCCCAAATTGCCGAAAATCGCAAATGGGTTCCCAAATTTCCATGTCCAAATCCTCCTAAAACGTAAAACGTATATATAAGAAGAAAAAAAGATTAAGAAAAACACGGGGCAAAGGCCAAGGACAGAAAAGAAAGCTTCTTCAAGTCAAGAAGGTCTTTGATTTTTCTGTGTTTCAAAAAAAAAAAAAAAAAAGAAAAAAAAAAACCTCAGATTCTCTTTCTCATCAATCCTCCTCATTCGAGTCTTCGCCAATTCTCTCTCAGCGTCAGGCTCAGGTACGCCAATTTATAATTTCTTCTTTGCTTCTTGATTTAATTCCAGCTGAATTCCGATTCTCAGTGTATTATATAACCCTAGATCCTTTCCCTGATTACATTTACATTCATAGATAAGTCCAATTGAATCAATTCACAATTGTGAATTTCTCTTTGTCTTAGATTGACTTCTGTGTACAAGAGCGGATATCTAAGCAGTGAGAAGAAGCTTCTACTGTAAAATGATCGGGACCCAGTAACGTGTTGCCCTAAATTCCATTCCATTTCATTCATTTTCCTCTTAATTTGGACTGGGGTTCTAGGAGGTTTTTGCTTATCAAAGGCCTCCGATTTGATTATACTGTCTTCAAAATCTTCGCGTTTCAATAAGATCCATGTGTGCATCTACTTTTCACACTGCTTCATATCATCCTTCAATTCAATTTATATGAATTACTCGTTTAATTTGCCTTCAAACTCGAAGCCCTCACTTTCTACAACTGGGTTTCGACATAATTTGCTGCTGCTTTTCCTTATTAAATTGTAATTATCGATCCTGGGTTCTTGAGCTTTTTTAGTTTTCAAGAGAGAAAGTTTCGAATCTTTGATGGCTAATCCACGGCAGCCTTCCATTGGATACTCTGTCTCTATCACTCCCTCACACCCAGACACAACATCGCCCGACCCCGAGAAAATTTCCATACCTCCACCAACTTTAATTACACCAGGAGCTCCCAGATTTCCTCTGCCAAGGTTTCAACAGGATCAAGCTCCTTCTCCATCACTCAAAACCCCAAATGCATCATCACCAGCAAATGGGTTGAAAACTGGCAGCCCTATTCCTCATTTGAGTACTCCACCTGGACCTCCTGTCTTTACTTCCCCTGTCCGGCCTGCTGCTGTGCCTTTTCGTGCTTCACCTGCAACTCCTCAGCCAGTTGCTTTCTCCCCGGGCTCATCTTTGCCAACATCTTCGCCCCTCAATTTTTCAAATGGGTCACATGAGTTGCAGCATGAACTTTCTAATGTTACAGAGGATGATATAGCGTCTGTTGGAGAATCACCATATGTCCTATTCTCAGCTCATAAGGTATCTTTCTTGTTCTCTTTGGTTTCCAACCTTCATGGTTTCACTATCTGTTTGTTAAGTAATGTAGCGTGTTTTGGATGATGTTACACGCACACACATACATATATATATACTGAGTTGATTTTTTTACTTTCTTAAACTTAAAAACTCTAGATTCTTTCACCACCCATGCATAATAAGTGTTTCTGTAAGGACATCTTAGATTTCCATATCTGTGTAGTGTAATCATATATTCTTTATCTCATTTTCGCAATAATTTATGATTGAAAAGATTTTATTTTCTTCCCCTACATAGTTAAAAATTAATCGAACCTTTCTCCTATCCATATTGTTATATAGGTGTTGAAACAGAAGAAACAAGCAAATATACCCAGTTTGGGTTTTGGGGCATTGGTTTCACCTGGAAGGGAGATTTCACCAGCTCCTCAGATAATACAACGTGATCCTCATCGCTGCCACAGTTGCGGAGCTTATGCAAATATCTACTGCAATATCTTACTAGGCTCAGGTCAGTGGCAGTGTGTAATTTGCCGAGAGCTGAATGGAAGTGAAGGCGAATACATAGCTCCCAGCAAGGAAGATCTTTGTAATTTTCCAGAGTTGTCATCTCCCATGGTTGATTATGTTCAAACTGGGAACAATAGACCCGGTTTTATCCCAGTTTCTGATTCAAGAATGTCTGCACCTATTGTTCTTGTCATAGATGAGTGTTTGGATGAACCACATCTCTGGGATTTACAAAGCTCCTTGCATGCTTTTGTCGATTCACTTCCCCCAACAACGAGAATTGGAATAATACTCTATGGTCGCACAGTATCAGTTTATGATTTTTCAGAGGAATCGATTGCATCTGCTGATGTGCTTCCAGGAGAGACATCACCAAGTCAGGATTCCTTGAAGGCATTGATATATGGAACGGGTATATACTTGTCTCCAATGCATGCTTCACTGCCTGTAGCACATGCCATATTTTCATCATTGAGGCCATACAAATTGAAGATTCCAGAAGCTTCTAGAGATCGGTGCCTGGGCACGGCAGTCGAGGTTGCTCTTGCTATAGTTCAAGGGCCATCAGGAGAAATGTCTCGAGGAGTAATTAAAAGGTCTGGAGGTAATAGCAGAATCATTGTTTGTGCTGGTGGCCCTAATACATATGGTCCTGGATCTGTTCCTCATTCTTTCAGTCACCCAAATTATCCTCATATGGAAAAGACTGCTTTGAAATGGATGGAGCATCTGGGTCACGAGGCACACCGACACAATACAGTAGTTGACATTCTATGCGCTGGGACATGCCCTGTAAGAGTACCTATTTTGCAACCTCTTGCAAAAGCTTCTGGGGGCGTTTTTGTTCTCCATGATGACTTTGGGGAAGCCTTTGGTGTGAACTTGCAAAGGGCATCTACCAGGGCAGCAGGCTCCCGTGGGTTCTTGGCAATACGTTGTTCCGATGATATTCTCATAACTCAAGTCGTGGGTCCTGGTGAAGAGGCACATATGGACACTCATGAAACCTTCAAAAATGACACTTCTCTTTACATACAAATGCTTAGTGTTGAAGAGACACAGAGCTTCTCACTCTCCTTGGAAAATAAGAGGGACATTATGACCGAGTATGTGTACTTCCAGTTTACAATTCAGTATTTAAATGTGTATCAAGCGGATATATCAAGAGTAATTACTATTAGATTGCCAACAGTTGATAGTGTTTCAGCATATCTTGCAAGTGTTCAAGATGAAGTGGCAGCAGTTCTTATTGCGAAGAGGACTCTCTTGCGAGCTAAAAATTATTCTGATGCAATTGATATGCGAGCAACAATAGATGAAAGAATTAAAGATATTGCTTTGAAATTTGGTTCTCAAGCACCAAAGTCAAAGCTTTATCGGTTCCCAAAGGAGGTCTCTTTATTGCCAGAGCTCCTGTTTCATCTAAGAAGAGGCCCACTTTTGGGAAGTATTGTTGGCCATGAAGATGAGAGATCTGTATTGCGGAACTTGTTTTTGAATGCATCCTTTGATCTCGCACTCCGAATAGTAGCGCCTCGTTGTCTAATGCATCGGGAAGGGGGAACATTTGAGGAACTACCAGCTTATGACCTTGCTATGCAGTCAGATGCAGCAGTTGTTCTTGATCATGGCACAGATGTCTTCATTTGGTTGGTATGTCCTTTCTGCTCATATGATTGTCATTCTTTGTGTGGCATCTGTCTGCCTTTTGCGTGTTTCCCCCCCTTTTTTTTTCTTGTTCCTACTGCTTTTTTTTGCTAACGAGAAGGGCCAAAACCTTGTCATTTCTGACATATTTGGGCTTACCTTGAAAAATATTATTACTATCAATGCCTCAAAAAATATCAGAAATACTTTCTCTGCCTCTGATATATGAACTTATGTACTATATGTAAGTGCAGAATCTAATGCCGTCACATGCAGTGACAGTTGTATCACTATTCATAATTTTGGAATTTTCTAAATCATTTTCTTTAACTCATTAGAAAATCTTGATGACCTGTTTTTGATACTTGTAAGATGATTTGGAGGCTAATAAAAGGCCTACTAAGGTTCAGATTTTTGCTTCGTTTGTGGCCTCTGGGAAAAATAATACTTGTGAGATGCTCTAAAAAGAAGACTTGTGCATGTTCATCTCTTGTTCTGTACATTGGTGTCTTTATTTAAATATGATGATGAAAGTATTCAGATTTTTTTTTCCTGCATTGCTCGTTCACTACATGTTTGGACCAACTTGCAATTGTTTAGTGTTGTGGGAGATTGACCTAGAAACTACTACTTTTTTTTTTTTTTTTTTGGGAGTTGAGCTAGTAAGAAGATGATTACTCTGTGATGATCTTCAGTCACCGTCGTTTATTGGACTGTTTTAATTCAGACAATTAACAGAATAGGGAGGAAGTGGATTTCCTATGGGAAAAGAGCATATATTTGACTTCTTTATGAGCATTATATCTCTTACGGAGAGCTTGAGGGTTTTGGGCTTTGGCTGTTCCTCCTTATTGCACAAAACAAAAGTAAAGTTGTAATAAAAACTTTTTCTCAAAAGGAATAGGAAAAAATAATAAAGGCTGGGTGTGCGACCCTGGTGTGATATAGAATTCATACGATGACGAGAAACTGGAAATGTATGTATTGTTGAGCTTTTGACATCTGTTTGAGCATCACTAAGAGCATTCCTGGGTCTTTGAACTCAAATTTTGGTTTCTTTTGTTCCTTGAGTCTCTCTGTTCAGAAATATAATTGATATTTTCAGCTCTTATTCTTTTCTTATTTTTCACCTTAAACACTTTTTAACTGGTTTATTCAGGGTGCTGAACTTGCTGCTGACGAAGGAAAAAGTGCAGCTGCATTAGCGGCTTGCAGGACATTAGCTGAAGAGCTCACCGAGTTGCGGTTTCCAGCTCCTCGGATCCTTTCATTCAAGGTTATTCCTTTCTATAGTCTTTCATTGCTCCTTGTCAATTTCCTCTGCCTTTTTCTATGCCTAGAAGTAATGAAGATGAACCTAATGGTTTGGTTGTGAAACAGGAAGGAAGCTCTCAGGCTCGATATTTTGTATCGCGGCTCATACCGGCACACAAGGATCCTCCTTATGAGCAGGTGAGGGTGGAGACAATAAACAGGGGTGAATGTGGCTAGTTTTCTCCACAATCCTAAATGGTTTCCTACATACCTTGGTGTGAATCACAAATTTAACTGTTGCATATTGGTATTGCAGGAGGCAAGATTCCCGCAGCTACGAACTTTGACAACAGAACAGCGGACAAAGCTGAAAAGCAGCTTTCTCAATTTTGACGAGCCTAGCTTCTGTGAGTGGGTGCGAAGCTTGAGAGTGGTGCCTCCAGAACCAAGCTAGATGATCTTTACTTTGTTAAACTTGTTGGCATAATGCGGCTTCAAGAAGGTAGCGTTGGAAGTTGTATCAGAGGAAATTGTGGCAAAGGAATTTTTCTTCTTCTTCTTTCGTTTTCACTGTTAGAGGAAATTGTAGTTAAGATGTGTCTTGAGAGGAAATGATATAGCTCCCATCATCATCAATGTGATGAACCATCAACATCATCCAGTAGTTGATTTTATGCTGCTGAGGCAAAAGGAGGTGTTAATAGTGAATAATGGATTATTTATATACTCATGGAAAAAAGAAAGGTATTGGACTTGAGTGATTTCTCTGTTTGTTGCAACTCCTCTCTTCATGCAGAGAAGAGAACTGATGTCCTAACTGTATCAAAGGCGTCACTGGTATTGGTATTGGTAGTAGGACAAATCGAAGGTGAAACATCCTCACTGAGCTCACCATCGCCACCGTTAACGTTGTTACCATGATGATGATGATGATGAACTACATGGCCATGTCGAGCACTCAGAAAATTTAGCATTGAATTATTGGATCAGTACATGTCTTGAGAAGATATGATTGGTTTGGATAATTGCTCTTCTCTCTTGTTTTGTTTCCTCATCTCTTTGTTCTTTTCCTTTTCTCAGTAGTTTCTTCTGTTTGCTCCATCGTCATTTGAGGAATTGATATTATCTAGGTCTTCTTCTCAATTTATATTTATATAGCTAAGGATCACTAGTAATATTTTTGCTTCTTGTTTTAAATATCCTATTCCTCCAAACCGACTGATCAAATCCAATTGTGGTCAATTTTCATCGACAAAAAAGAGTGATAAATTGATGGACTAGATTAGATCCACGAATTCCATGATCGACATGATAACACAGATTGGGATTGAATTAGGTTTTAAAACATTTATGCATGTATATTTTTCCGTCGTTATTAAAACCGACCATCCAAATCAATTTAATCCTAGTAAATTGTAATGACATCGGATTGGCCTAGATCCGCCTATGTCTAGATTGAATTAGATTAAACAAATGCTCAATTTCTTCTATATTGGTTCGGATATGAATTAGCTAAATGCTAATGATTTCCAAAAAGTCAGAACGATATGAATGACAGGATACCAAATATTTCTAGAGGGCGGAGAGGGCGATGGTATAACCGTCACTTAAAAAATTACGAGCTAAGATCTCTACTTGACTTGATGAAGATGATTCCAAGTAGCTAATATGATCCCTAAACAATATTACAACCATTTTTTCTAATTGCTGTCTATTATTTGCTCCTCTAATATCTATGTAATCTAACTACGTGTATTTCTGTGAGAAAGAAAGAAGAAAAAAAACCGGTTTTTGTCTTCATGTTCTGTAATTTTTTTTTTTTCCTTTTTGGGTACCAAACGTAAATTCCCCCTCACTCACCTTATCCCCTCTCGTTTCATACTTGAGAACAAGCCTCTGGATCCTGGGCTTTTCTTTCAAAACAGAGAGAGCATGAAATGAAACTCATCCTTTTCTCAATAATCAAGTGGTTGTGAATTCAAGACAGGAAATTTGAATCCCTGACTTCATAGCCGGAAGGAATAATGGCGGCGACACATCTGTGTGAGTCTCCTCTGGTGAAGCATCATCACCCTTGTGTTTCACTGTCACCCCTGTGCTCTTCTAAGCTTTCCCATACCCTCCTAGACCTCAAAAAGTCCCACTTGGCTACCTTTTCTTTCGGCGGAAAAACCTTTCAAATGCCCAAAACATCAAGAATGGCAAGTCGAAGAAGGCGACGAATGCAAGCAGTGGCTTCGTTGGGAGGTTTGTTAGGTGGGATTTTCAAAGGGACTGACACTGGCGAGTCCACGAGGCAGCAGTATGCTTCCACCGTGTCTGTCATCAATGGCTTGGAAGCTCAGATGTCTGCACTCTCCGATTCTGAGCTGAGAGAAAAGACACGGCTCTTTCAAGAACGTGCCAAGCAGGGCGAGTCTTTGGATTCTCTTTTACCTGTGAGCATTTTGAAACTTTGTTGCTTCGTTTATTATATCTTCTATTCTCACTTTGTGGTGTTCTCTAGCATGGTAATTAAACATGGGTTTTGTGTTTTTGAATGTGTTTATTGCTCAGTCTGGGGATGCTACTGAATTGTTGTTGTTGGATAACTATTTTAATGATGATTGTTTGAATGATCGAACCAATTCCTCTAAGGTGTAACTGTGGCTTACATACTAGTTTTTCATTTATAGTTGAAGTGCTATATTTGCTTTCAGTATATTTATAACCAAAGAAGCACTACCATTTCAGGAAGCATTCGCTGTCATAAGAGAGGCTTCGAAGAGGGTTTTAGGCCTTCGTCCCTTTGATGTCCAACTCATAGGTAGATATCCTTCACTCTCTGCATACTATCCGAATCTTGCTCAATTCTTCCCGTCAAGATAGTTGAATGAGCATTCAATTAAGCTCCTGCTATTATATCTTTGTTTACACCACTCATTGTCGCAACAGGAAAATCACCTTTGTGCTAAAATATGTATATGATTGTGCCTTCACTTATCGGATCTTACTTTTTGATCATTTAGGTGGCATGGTTCTTCATAAGGGGGAAATAGCTGAAATGAGAACCGGAGAAGGAAAAACCCTTGTTGCTATCTTACCAGCTTATTTGAATGCATTAATTGGAAAAGGTGTTCATGTTGTTACTGTCAATGATTATCTGGCCCGGCGGGATTGTGAGTGGGTTGGTCAAGTTCCTCGTTTCCTTGGATTGAAGGTTGGCCTAATCCAGCGTATGTCTCGTTCTTATATATTTGTTGTACCTTGCATTCTGTTTCCTTCTATATCCATTTCTATTGGTTGATATGTAGGAGCAAGACTAGCTCCTAGAAACTTGGAAATTGATCAATTGAGTGCTTGATGCCTCACTCTTCCTGCAATTTGAAAGTCTAATCATTCCCAGTCTACTTCATTTTAATATTCTGGAACTTAATTTTTCAAAAATAAGATTATTGAAAATATTATTTAGAGCCTAGTTCTTGGTCAGTTATTGTTTGTTTGCAAGTTTACTGAAATTTTTCTAGGAGCGGGTGTAAACTGAAAATTGTTGCTGGTTATTGTTTCTACATATTGCTTGTTTTCTAATTAAGATTGAAATAATTACCTAACAACTGGATGTTTTCCGTGAGCAGAGAATATGACAAGTGAACAAAGAAGGGAGAATTACTTATGTGACATCACATACGTTACCAACAGTGAGCTTGGTTTTGATTACTTGAGAGATAATCTGGCCACGGAAAGTAATTCTTGGTTTATTTGCTAGTTCTGTCTTATGTTACTTTGTTGCGAATAATTTCAATCCATTTGATGTTTAACTATATTATTCTAGCTGAATGCATTTCTTCATATGTACAGAGTGTTGAGGAGCTTGTCTTGAGGAACTTCAACTACTGTGTAATTGATGAGGTTGATTCCATCCTCATTGATGAAGCAAGGACACCTCTCATAATATCTGGACCTGCAGAAAAACCTAGCGATCAGTATTATAAAGCTGCAAAGATTGCCGCAGTCTTTGAGCGAGAGATACATTACACTGTAGGACTGCTGTATTATTTGAAAGCAGAAGTTTCTCTATTTGAAAGGATTCATAGATTCCAGGTGCCATTAATGGTAAATTAGTTGTTCTAGTTATATTCTTACCGAGCTTTTTGTTGCAGGTGGATGAAAAGCAAAAAACAGTTCTGCTCACAGAACAGGGTTATGAAGACTCTGAAGAGATTCTGGGTGTAAAAGATTTATATGATCCCCGAGAACAGTGGGCATCTTATGTTCTGAATGCAATAAAAGCGAAAGAACTCTTTCTTAGAGATGTAAACTATATCATTCGTGGCAAAGAGGTTCTTATTGTTGATGAGTTTACAGGTCGAGTTATGCAGGTGATTAGTGCATTTTTTTTCCTTAATTATTGTTAGAAGTTGGCAAAATAATTATCTCCTTTTTAATAGTGGTATATAAACTAATTGCCATAGGTACTAATAAGGAAGGTATAAAAGTCAACTATACTAGTAGCTATTACAACTAATATACAGCTAATTAACTTTTTAGCCTATTCTGGTCTTTACTCTTAACACTTTCCACGTATCAGAAAACATTTTTCAAGTAGAGTTATCTTATAAAATTTCCAATTTGCAGTATATTGACTTTCCTGTGGCAAACATTAAGGTTATATTTGTTAATCTCTCATGGGGCAGGATTATAGTGGCTTGTTATTTGTCATTTAGGGGAGGCGATGGAGTGATGGACTTCACCAAGCGGTTGAAGCAAAAGAAGGTCTGCCAATTCAAAATGAAACTGTAACACTGGCTTCAATTAGCTACCAAAATTTCTTTCTCCAGGTTGGAGCATTCTATCTCTCATCTCAATAAGTGTTGCATCTCTAGAAATTTGTGTTCTTGAAATTAATTAATTAATTTACCTGTACAGTTCCCGAAACTTTGTGGGATGACTGGCACTGCAGCAACTGAAAGCACAGAATTTGAAAGCATATACAAGCTTAAAGTTACAATTGTGCCAACAAACAAGCCTATGATTAGAAAGGTATGCTATACTGTTCTAGCATACCATTATAAAATGATGATACTGGGCCGTAAAAATTGTACTACAAATATGTACTCTTATTTCCATTTCTCATATATAATTGGTTTAATAATTCGGTTTGAATACCTTGTATAAAAAATATAAGTAGATTTGCATAAGAGGTGATGGTTTATTTTACTATAATTAGGTACAATGCCTTTCAAGTTTCTCATCATCTCTTCAATCTCTTTCTCAGGATGAGTCCGATGTAGTTTTCAGGGCAACTACAGGAAAATGGCGGGCAGTTGTAGTAGAGATTTCTAGAATGCACAAGACAGGTCGTCCTGTACTTGTTGGCACAACTAGTGTTGAGCAGAGTGACTCGTTGTCTGAGCAGTTGCAAGAAGTTGGAATTCCCCATGAGGTGTGGTCTCCTCTGTCATTATGGTTTAAGTTCATTACTTAGGGATTTTGTACATATAATTAAATTATTTGATGTACAATTGAGAGTGAAGTTAATCTTTAAATGATTTTTGTTTCTCTAACTTTGGATAATTTTATTTAGAAACTGTAGAATACTATATGTCCTTTGTGAGAGGAAATTTAGTATTTTTGTTTTTATTTTTATTTTTTAATGTAGGTTCTCAATGCAAAACCAGAGAATGTGGAAAGGGAAGCAGAAATTGTAGCCCAAAGTGGTCGTCTAGGGGCAGTGACCATTGCGACCAATATGGCAGGTCGAGGAACTGACATTATCCTTGGGGGGAATGCTGAATTTATGGCAAGGTTGAAGCTTCGGGAGATGCTTATGCCAAGGTATCATCTGAGCTTCAAGAATATTTTTATTTATATTTATTTTTCCTGTAAAAGTTTACACCCTTAGACATCCAGTCTGGACTCCCTAGTGCTTAACATGTTGGAAACTTGGACTTAAATGTTTACCAGACATCAATACCGCCTAGAAGATTGTTAGTCATAGAAAACAATTACTAGGACTTTAGCTCTTAAAAATTCAATAAACATCAAATATTATTTCAACATTGAACATTTTACTTCCATTCTACTTTAGAGTCTTCAGATCTTTTCTTATTATTTTTTTCATAAGAAACATACTTCCATTAAATGAAAATGAAATAGTACATAACAGAGGACAAACATAGTCTGTTGATCAATGCCTAGGAAACATGTTTTAGAGTATTGAGAATAACTTGCATTAAAGGAAGAATCAATTACCACTGAGTTTATTTGAGTCTGTTGCATGGGGTCTTGTATTCTGGCAATTATAATAATTTATTTTCAAATACTCCTCAGGCTTTTGTTTTATTTTTGTTTTTCAAAAGTTATCTACGGTTAAACATACATTTCATTCTGCTTATAATTTTCTTGCAGAGTTGTTAAGCTAACTGAAGGCGGTTATGTGTCAGTGAAAAAACTTCCCCCAAAGAAAACATGGAAGGTGTGTTTTTCCTTTTTGTTCTGATCTGTAATTTGTTTTACTTTAGGCACAAAAGTTCAGATATTATAAACACAAACTCGCATTGTTCAATGATTTTATTATCTTGAAACTCAGAATGACTTTTCCAGGTGAATGAAAACCTATTTCCGTGCAAACTGTCCAATGAAAAGACCAAGTTGGCTGAGGAAGCTGTAAAGTTAGCTGTTGACACGTGGGGTCAGAGATCATTAACTGAGCTTGAAGCAGAGGAGCGTCTATCATATTCTTGTGAAAAGGTGAATCTCTGATGCTTATCTGGAATTTCTCTCCTTATACTGCTGGTTGGGGATGACTAAATCTTTGCATTTGTTAGGCCCCTGCTCAGGATCCAGTCATAGCCAAACTGCGGAGTGCCTTTCTAGAAATTGTTAGAGAGTACAAGGTCTACACAGAGGAAGAAAGGAAGAAGGTTAGTTTCGTTCCACGAAATAAATTTTCTCCAACTCTCTGTATTAGTCTTGATTATGTTTTTTATATTTCTACATTTCTGCAGGTTGTGTCAGCTGGTGGGCTTCATGTTGTGGGGACAGAGCGCCATGAATCTCGCCGAGTTGATAATCAGGTTTAGGTCTTGGAAAGATTAGTTATACTGTCTTCAGTTAGCTCAGGCTCTTCTATGACTTGTTTTCAGTTGAATTTCCTTGTTTTCTCAACATGCTTTAGACATAAGAGTTTTCCTGCCAGAGAGCATGCCTCGAAATTGATTTTAGTAATTTGTATCTATGTAGCTGCGTGGTCGAACTGGCAGGCAGGGGGACCCTGGAAGTTCTCGCTTCTTCTTAAGTCTTGAAGATAACATCTTTCGAATATTTGGTGGAGACCGTATTCAGGTTTAAACTTTGATTCTGGGTTTCTAATTGCTAATGCTGCTGTAGGCCTGTTAACAGACGATTGTTTTTGCAACATGTAGGGTTTAATGAGAGCTTTTAGAGTTGAGGACCTACCAATTGAGTCCAAGATGCTGACCAAAGCACTAGATGAAGCTCAACGGAAAGTGGAAAATTATTTTTTTGACATCCGAAAGCAATTATTTGAGTTTGATGAAGTCTTAAACAGCCAAAGAGACCGTGTCTACACAGAAAGAAGACGGGCCCTTGAATCTGACAATCTCCAATCGCTTATAATTGAATATGCTGAACTAACAATGGATGATATCTTGGAGGTATGTGGGCCAAGCAAATTTTTTTATATATTTTAAATATGTTTTTTATAAAGATGTCTGTTCTGATTCTTGGGTCTGTGAAATCATTTTGTTTATAAATAGGCAAATATTGGTTCAGATGCTTCAAAAGAAAGCTGGGATCTTGAGAAGCTCATCAAGAAACTTCAACAGTAAGTTGCATCTTTCAATCTCTGTGCTTGTGCAAAAACTGTAAAGAAAAGATTGTCGGACGAATCATGGTGCATCATGTCTTTCTTATTGTACCATGCAATTACAGAATGCTGAGTTTTTAAATTCTCCCAGAAAACCTATTACTGTATAAAAGAAGATTAACTATTTAAATTGTTGTAACTGCCAGAGTTTTGTTAAGTTCTATATATATGACTTTTTTATGCGAATTCCTACTTTCTTGATGAAGGTTGCTTTATGCATGAAAAATCTTCTTTTTATGTCAATTCTATGATTTATCTCCTTGTTTGATTTGGCTCTTAAAAGATTTCTAATGACAACATATTTCTTTGGCTTTAGATATTGCTACCTATTGAATGATTTGACACCAGACTTGCTGAGGAGCAAGTGTTCAAGTTACGAGGATTTGCAGGACTACCTTCGTCGCCGTGGTCGTGAAGCATATTTGCAGAAAAGGGTCAGTATAATAAGTTTCCGTAAGAAGACATTTCCAGATTATTGGGATTTTTTTGATCTCAGCACACTTGGAGTGATGTTTCATTATAATTAGATGGGGAAGCTTATGCTAATTATGATTACGATTCTGTTAAATGTGTGAGCCATGAATGAATACTCTGACATATAAGATAACCACAACTTGCTGCTGAGAACTGTGAGTAGCTCTTTGAGAAGTTAGTTTTGTGACCTTTCCTAAGTTGAATATGTATAATGGCACACCAAGTCCTACAACTGATTGCCATCGTTTGTTAAGACTAGTCTTGGGTTTGCAAACTAGGCTCGATAGTGATGTTCTGAGAGGCATATAATTCTGCTAATTTGTGTTCTGCGTGGTATCAGTTCCTGATATTTTTGATCTGTGTATCAGGATATTATCGAGAGCAAAGCACCAGGCTTGACAAAGGATGCTGAAAGGTTCTTAGTTTTGAGCAATATTGATCGCTTGTGGAAGGAGCACTTACAAGCACTTAAGTTTGTTCAGCAAGCTGTGGGATTACGTGGATACGCACAAAGGGATCCACTTATTGAATATAAGCTTGAAGGCTACAATCTTTTCTTAGAGATGATGGCACAGATAAGAAGAAATGTTATATATTCCATATACCAGGTGTGTATCGAATGAACACTTATGACTTTTTCATCAGAAACATGTTGGTCAAACATACCAAAATTTCAATTCTGATTTTGTTTTCGGTGTTTTATTATTTGGCAGTTTCAACCGGTGCTGGTAAAGAAGGATCAAGACCAAAGAGAGAATAAGAGTTCAACAGAAGTTGTCACAAATGGTAGGGGTAATAATAACCCTGATCCAGTTGACGCCATTGAGTCTTCTTCAGCAGCTGCGACCCCACAATCTAGTGCTTGAAACCTACACACGGTTATTCCCTGCAGAAGTTCATAAGGAAGAGGTCCAGAGATGGAAGCTTCATTCCATTATGTTGACTGGTATATATTACTGTACAATTTGTTGTAAAGTAAAATTTTGGAGTCGGTGTAAAATCTCTAAAACATTTTCTTAAAAAGAGAAAATGGGGGATGGGGTTTTATCTACTGTATTATTACAAAAAGGTGGACCAAAGATTGACAAATTTGTTGTAACACTTAGGTGTGGGATGCAAGTACATTGTTAATCATAATGAGAACAAATTGTAAGATTACTGTATTTCTTCCATTCATTGGCTTGATTAGCTTAGTGCTGACGAAATTAGGGAAGGATCTTGATTGTACTGGATTTGGACTCCACGGAATCATGGGCAACAGGCAATGCGATTTCAATTTGGTTTTCAAGTAATGAATGTACTGCATTAAGAAGTTCTCCTGGCCTTTTGGTTGCCACTTGCCGCACAAATGGTTTAAGTGTGAAACAACCTTGTAGAGCTATGAAATTGAAGATTCCTCCAGACATCAAGTAATTCAAGAAATGGCCAGTAATATGTAACAAGTTAACTACAGAGTCAGTCATTCATATGATTATTTGGACAAGCCACTGGAACATGACCAAGGAAAGACTGCTTTCTTCAACATCTACAAAGAAAAGGAGGCTCATCTCTGGACTTGTCCATGTGCTGTTGTAAGCATTGGAGTCGAGTTGAGGCGTTCAATTCCGAGTTGAATTGTATTGCCGCGGAGAATTTCCTCAATAAGTTGATTGATGGCATTTCCTTTGGCCTGCAGACAATTTAGAATGTTTCAAAGGAAATGCTTTGAGTTGGAGCACAAAATAATAGAAATCTAAGTAAGAGGGGTTTGAAGTGACACAGAGAGGCATATATATAGACTATAGTTTACCTTAACTCCAATGGCAATGGCGGTTTTAAGTTGAACAAGTTGACCCAATCTTAAAGAAGCTCCCTTGTTATCTTTGAGAAAGATCAAGGGGACCTTCCTTGACAGGGCCAAGCTTGGCAGATGCTTTGACAGCCATCGTGGATTGCAATCAGAAGCTATCAGAACAGCCTGAAGCCCAATGTATGGTGCTTTAGTACGATTAGAAGCTAAGCTTGGCGCCACCATTGGTGTCACTGGTGGCATGCGTTCAAGGACACGAGTGACTTCATTCACCCCTATTGCAAATTGTTGCTACAAAAATATACAGAAAAAAGAAGAAGGTATCAGTTTATTATGAATGATCAAACACGAACACGTAATCAAGCATGCATATATGATATGATGATCTGAATCCAATTATACAAACCTTGAACCACATCTTTTCGGGTAAACAATTGCTATCAAGTCTTGCTGACTCTATCTTTCTGTGAAAAACAAAAATAGCATTCAAGTTAATATTTTAGATATTTTAATGGATAATATTGTATCAGTCAAAGTTCATAACATAACGTAACCTCTGAATTGATTGGAGCAGACGGTCGAGACGTTCCCCTTCATAGCAACTGCATGTAAACAAACAGAGATTAAGTCAACCTATTTGTCGTTAAAATAATTGGAACGCAAAAGGGCCACACACCCAACCCAACCCAAAGTAAGGACCCACGTACTCTTGGTCTTGAGACTTGGAAGCGTGGATGATGCGCCCTTTAGAGTCTTTGTTTCTGGGTGGCATGTTTACGCACACTGCCTGCTTGATGAAAGACCTCAACCAGCCTCCTCAACGTCTTTACCAAAACGGAAAAGAAAAAGAAGCGAAATTCTATACTGAGGGTGCCATAAGCCTCAATTCAATGCCCCAGTGGAAAGCGCCAAGCGCTGGGCCTACAGACTCAGAGATATTGGAGACCAACAAAAGGCACCAAATTACCGCTAGCGGGCCCAGAATCCTCTAAATATTGTCCTTGTCTCTCCTTAGTTTTAAATATAAACCATCTACATCTTCGGAAAGAAAATCTAAAGGCTAAAAATACCGCATCTCAGCTCATAGTGTTGTTATTAGTTCAAAAAGGACAGGTAAGGATATTTTAACCCTTCGTTTTTAGCCTTCTTGCAGTCTTGTGAGTGCGGAAAAAGAATTGTGAAATGTCAAAAAATTGTAAACTTCATTTCATAGAGATAGTAGCAGTGGAAATATTCCTTCCCCTTGACAGTATAGTCATGTTAAATGATAATATGTGTGCCAACGGAATTTGCTTAGTGAAAAATGGCTTTGACTTGTAGACAAGAGGTTTCAGGTTCGAATTCCATGGCATATTGGTTGTGCGTGTGAGAAACCTCTCTCCCCTGTAATTTAGACTATCACTTATATCAACAACAACCAAAAAAAAAAAAAAAAACATGTGTTAAAAAAATAAAAGATGTCATTAAAGTTTGCATGCATGTCATCTGTATCTAGATTCTACCCTCACTTGATACTACTACATAATAAGAATAGCCTCCACAGAAGTTTTCTCATATGAGGAAGAAATGTTAACAAAAGATGACATTTTCATAACAAAATGGCATTATGCATTGCCATTACTAAGGTTCACGTTAATGACAAATTTCCTTGCTTTGCCTGCTTCTAGCACCCTTGTACGCAACAAGTTCAATTATGAATTGATTGTCATTTATTAATGTTTTTTTTTCAAAGAGGGAAGAAAGTGTTGCAATTATGCAAGTCGACATCAGTGGAAAGACTTGAACAACGTAAGTTAAGGAGAAAGAGATGGTAAATCATGAAAAGAGTAGGTGAGCTGAGCTAGCATTCATGCGGTGGGAGTCAAATGACAGACATTGATATCATGCTTTAAAGTTTACAACCACCAATTTGTTCACTGGTTGTGTTTTGCTTGGGCTAATGTGGCATAGGATACCTCAATACTTTGGAAACCTCTGCTTGCCCTTTTTCAGAATGCTGCAGATTACGACCACACTTCCCTCTCTGTCTCTTTCTCTTGTCCGGGCCTTGAACCTTGTCCCCCTTTTTTTGGACAATTCTTTTCTCTCAAGTCTTCGTTGATGGCTTAAATTTCTATGAATTCCTAGTACTGCAACTACTTGATGGATTAATATTGCACATGAAATTTACATATAAACATAATACACAAGTCAAATTATGTTCCTTCATCTAAACACTTACTTTACCTTGTTAGGAAGGATTAAGAATAATTCAATTTGGCATGCTTGTCTGATACCTTAACATATAATATTTAATGTATAATAATAATAACAACCTCCTCAAGTGACAGAAGGTTATATACATAATAACTGGAAAACTCATCGAGTGAAATAGATGAAAAATTATCTATTAAGCCTTGTGTTATGAATCATGATTTAAGAGTTGGAAAACATAAATTATATGAGACTCTGCAGACAGTGAAAATGTGATTGCTGTCTTGGTAGCTTGTTCTGTTTCTGATTTTGCTAGGAGTGGACAATAAATAAAAGAGTGAATTGGTAAAATTGACCGAACTAGATAGTTTGGTTCCGTTTTTATTTTAACTTTTGTCTATGTTTATATTCAAACTAAACCAAACCAGCTTGAACTGGTCTGGGTACGATTTCAATTCTCCTATGATTGAGAAAACCGAACAGAACCAGTCCCTACCCATTTTTTAAAAAAACATTACAGTAGTATTAGTATCCCCTTATATACAATCATATTTTTCTCCTAACCCTAGTGCAAATGGCACCCTCTCTCATGTCTCTCATCTATATCTCAACTCTTTCATCGTCATCGTAGATCTAAGAACTGATCTCACTCCTCAAAATAGAGTGTCTTTCACTCCATATCTGAGCAAATCTCACCTCTCCAGCCAAACCCCTGCCTCTACACTCCGAGCAAAACATGAAATGGACAAATCTGACGAATGGACCAAAAAGGGTGTGATTTGGCTCTGTTAACATCACGCAAGTTCAAGGGAACCAATCTGAACCGAAAGTGTGACTACAATTTAGTCGGCCAAACCGAATTGTACTCGCCCCTAATTTTTACTTAATTTCTTTCACTGATTCACTAATCATATAAACCTTTTTTTTTTTTGGCCAGACTAATCATATAAACCATTGAACTACTATTTTCTTGTGAGTTAAAGTAAATGTTTACAAAAAATTAATTTTCAAACCATGAACAAAAAGATAATAAATTCCAGGTCAAAATCCCAATTGGGTCCAATTGCAGGAAGCACAAGTTTTAAATGAAGGAAGTGAAAATGGAAATGAGGATTAGACAAGAGAGTATGAGGAGCGTGAGCAATGGCAAAGTGGCAAGCAAAAGGAGAGTGTATGTCAGTTGGTTTTGCTTGGTTAATCCGCCAAACGAGTCACGGTGTTTGGCCTTGTAACTTGTAATCTTTATTTGTAATTAGTATTTGTTGCCCTGAAAAAAATCAAAATCAAAATCAAAATCGAAAACAAAAACCCCAGTAGGCAGCAGCAGCATGCGGTGGTCCAGGTCCAGCAGGCATCCACCACCAGCCTAATACCCCAATCCCTGGGCTTGTAGCCTGACTTTTGTTCGTATCCGATGTCGCACGTTGCAGGTATGAAACTCTAATTAAAGTTTAAACTCCCAAAAAAAAGCTATGAACTGTGTTCATATTATTTACTACTTGTTACAAGTACAGACAAAAACTACAAGAAACAACAACAACAACAGAAAAAGAGAGAGACTTTTCAAAAGAGAAAATCATTCATGAGCAAACAAATGGAATTTAATTTCTCAGTCTTTGACTGGTAAATTCAATGATCCTCTAAGTTTGTCACATGAATTTAGATGTGCATGAGCATGACAGAGACACCATCTATCACCATGCCAAGATCAATGGTGCAAATTAAGCTTTATTCTTGATGATGAATTTCTGAAACTCTCTCTCTCTCTCTTCCCTCTTGTTCAGCAGGAACCAGGAAAAAGCCAGTGTCAGTGACACAGTGGGCGTGGGTGCTCCCAAAAATATACTAAGAATCAGAAGCACAACACCCCAGCCTCCTTTTCTTTTCTGGGTAGCCTCCAGTTTTCATCAAAACTTGCTACTGCTCTGCTTTGAGTCTCTGACACAGAGAAGGAGAAAGTGACGTATTGGAGAAGCTCAAGTCAACAAAAGCACAGGGGACCTACTGCTTAATTTTTGGCGGGCAGCAACGGTCACTTTCAATGATTTTATGTGGGTGGTGGTGGCTTTCTCCCTGACCCATCTACTCACTCTCTGTCACACACTTGCTTTGCCTGTTTGGCTTAGTTTGCCTATTTTACCTATTGCCCGTGATCTTCTCAGTTTGATCTTTCATTTCATTTTTAACCAACCCTCTCAAGCTTTCTCCTTTTCGTCTCTCTGCCTTTGCTTGTTGCTTGTTTGATCACAAGGAAGGAGATTGAGCTGAGGCGGACACAGGCTTTCTCAAGCTGCTTGGGCTGTAACGGCAAAAGCAGATCTCAATCATATGAGGAGATCTTCTACTGTGAGTTACTTTTACAGATCATTTGATTTCTCCCTTCTTCTGGTTATATAAAATTTCCCTTTCCTTTTTTTCTTTCTCAAAATGGTTGCTACTTTTGTTTAGAGTTTGAAACAAACATGATGTTCTTGGATTAATTAGTAGCATGTATCAGAGAGAGACTTGATTCATCTGGTTTCTGGCTCAATTAAATATGAACAAATGCCAAGATCTAATTTAGCATAGATGGTCTCTCTGTAATCTAAAAACTTGAAATTTACAACTTGGTGTCCTAAAATGCAAAAAAATCAGGCTCTTTCCATCTCAAATTGTTGTACATCTGCCTTACTTTTTTTTTCCTTGGCCTTTTGAGCTGCTAGATCAACATACCTTGACTAAAACCAATAACTGCATATCAAAAGGCCTATCAAGGCTGAACACTCAGATTCTATAGTTGACCAGCTTTGGCACTAATCTATGTCCAAAATAAATACATGTTTCAGCTGGTGGATGTGTTTCTCCTACTTGCATTGTTCAGTGGTGCTCCATGGGCTGTCAAGGGCAGTCCACATTGCAGCAAACGGGCCAACTCAGGAGAAATTCGACCTCACAGTGTCACTATCACTGAATTTGGCGCTGTTGGAGACGGGGTCGCTCTCAACACAAAAGCCTTTCAGAATGCCATCTTCTATCTCAATTCCTTCACAGACAAGGGTGGGGCCAAGCTTTTTGTCCCAGCTGGCCGGTGGTTGACAGGAAGCTTCCATCTCATCAGCCATCTAACCTTGTGGTTGGATAAAGATGCAGAAATTCTTGGATCAACGGTAATCTTTCACCCTCTTTCCAAAAGTTAAAAGATGCAATAAAGACTTTGGCTGATTAATTGCAATCTGCCCTCTTTGGATACATTTGTCCGCCCTCTTTTGATTCGTTTTGGCAACAATTAATCTAAAATAGGCTCCTTAATACAATGTACTGTAAGAACCTAATTCACAATCCCACAGATAGAATATTGTCCATACCAGAGAGATCTTGTCTGAAATGTAAGCATTACTGCTAGTCCCAAGGGGTAACTATTTTCAATCTCCGGATAAGAGTTGAGCTCCAAATTCAGTAAGGTAGTGCCATGACCATGTGGGCACAGGACTAATATTTTAGCTCATAATACTCAGTAACTTCTTCTGGAATGTTCCAGAACTCTGATGACTGGCCAGTTGTTGAACCTTTACCATCATATGGTCGAGGAAGGGAGTTGACAGGTGGAAGACATCAAAGTCTCATTTATGGACGCAATTTGACGGATGTTATCATAACAGGTTGGTAATATAAGATGAGAAATCGTCTCACATGTGCATTTTGCTTGATTTATTGATGTTGCTGTTCTCCTCATGCAGGTGATAATGGGACTATCGATGGCCAAGGCAGCATCTGGTGGAATTGGTTCCATAACAAAACCCTGAATTACACAAGGCCCCATTTGGTGGAATTGATGAACTCAACTGGGATTGTGATCTCAAACCTGACCTTCCTAAATTCACCATTTTGGACCATTCACCCTGTATATTGCAGGTTAGTTTTAGCCACAAGGATTGAATAACATTTCTCTTCCTTGTTTGGTAGATTTCAAGTGTTTTCAGTATCATATTAAAACTAAGGAAAAAGGGAAGCTTTTATGAATTAGAGGGAGAGTTGAGACTGTTTTTCTGGATGAACAGCCATGTAACTGTCCAGAATGTGACAATCATTGCTCCTCCAAAGTCACCAAACACGGATGGGATTGATCCAGGTGAATCACCAAAATCTCCCTTTCTATGTGAAGATAACATTTCTTTTTCTTGTTTCATTTACATATACGAATTACTCATGGTTGGTCTTGTCATATAACTCTGTCTAAACCTGAAGGGTCCCAAAATCCACTCATGGTTGTTTGTAAACGCTTATAGAGCAAAACACTAATAGTTTTGCATGCGTGGATCAAATGTTAATCCTTACCCTTAAATGTGAATACTGGCATATCTTTCATTGTTGTGGATTCCTCATTCTCCCACTTGAAAATTGCTTAGTGTCAAATAAGCACATAATACACTTTCACTCCTGACCAACTGCGTCAATTTTAAACTATGTTTTAGCTTCATTTAGTAGTTGTAAACTATAAGCAAACAATTTTGTTCTTACCCGTCCATTTTGATGCATCCAGACTCTTCTGATAATGTCTGCATTGAAGATTGTTATATTAGCACTGGTGATGATCTGATAGCGATCAAAAGTGGATGGGATGAGTATGGTATTTCATATGGTCGTCCCAGTAGAAACATTATCATTCGTAGGATTACTGGGAAAACTGAAACAAGCGCAGGAATTGCGATTGGAAGTGAGATGTCTGGAGGTGTGTCAGAAGTTCATGCAGAAAACCTCCATTTTTTCAATTCTAAGACAGGTATCAGAATAAAGACCTCCCCAGGAAGGGGTGGCTATGTGAAAAATATCTTTGTATCGAACGTGACCTTGGATGGTATAGATATAGCTATAAGGTTCACCAGTCACTACGGGGAGCACCCAGATGAGTTTTATGACCCAAATGCCCTCCCTATTATAGAGCAAATTACTTTTAAAGATTTCGTAGGAAAGAATATCAAAACTGCAGGTCTCCTAGAGGGTTTAGAAGGTGACACTTTTCTGGACATTTGCTTATCCAATATTACTCTTAATGTGACCTCAAAGTCTCCATGGAAATGCTCTTCTATTCAAGGATATTCTGACTTAGTTTCTCCAGAAACTTGTGAGCCTCTCAAGGAGAGAATCTCCCCTGAGCATTACTTGGATTGTTACTATCTATCTGATCACATATGGATTTCAAGTAATCAAAACAAAGGTGTTCAGTTTCTGGCTTGGTAGATTCATGAAAGTTGCCTTCTGTGAATGTTGAAAAAAATCGATTCTTGCCATTTCTCAGTGCAACAGCCAATTACATAGCTGGAGGATATAATTGCGCGACATAAGAAGTTGAGTGGAGTTGCCAATTTGTGGTTTGTACCTTGCGGGATGGTATTAAGAGAATGAGTATATCTTGTAAGTTTGTGTGCAGTAACAAATAATTGAGTGATTTTGTCATAAATTGGAAATAGAAAGATTTTGTAATTTCAAAACACGCTTTTTTCCCTCTTGCTTTTCAAGTTATACAATGGAAAGAAATTAACACACACACACACACACACACACAAAGCACTTCTCATGTTGCCGGGTCCAGGGTGCATCTCATCTGCAAATGTGATGTTGTCATATTCATTACCATCCAAATGATCAGAGAACTAACATCATCTTAAAGGCAAATTTCTTCAACTTCATTGAAGCAACATTCCAGCATCTATTCTTGTTGAACACTAACAGATACAAATGTTAAACATTAAATAAAATAACACTGCTGACTACTCCAGAAAAAAGCTTTGCGCACGCACAAGAGCTTGGTGATGAATCCAAATTCTAGGAAATTTCAGTTTGATGCAGGGCAATATGTATACCGTCAACTTGCATTTCCATGGAAGTAAAATTACATTGAATGGGCATTACCATAAAACAAAAACAAAAGTTACATTCAATGGGTGGTGTAATAATTTTAACAATGCATGTAAACGTTAGTCTCCGAAAAAGAAATCCACATATGATATCAAGAGCACACAGGCGATGAATGATTCTTCTCAAAGGCTGAGAATCTAGATTTTTGTTTTAACACCCCTTCCCTATCTTGGGGATGCCTCAGTACCGTCCTTCTTTATAACAGAACATAGAACCTGCCTTGAGATGTAGGTCTCCAGCTCTCTGGACACCTCTGTCAATTTCAAGTCAAAATTGTTTCTGTACTTTTGCTTTGGCGATGGTACAATGCCAGAGAACATTGTTGATGAACCAGAAAACCGCCTTCTTGGGCTTGGAAACCTTCCCGGTGACCCTGGCATCCACCCTTTGGATATAAGAGGTGTTAAGCCTGATCCTGCTGTGGCCGTGTTTTTATCTGTGAGTGGTCCACATTTTGTCTCCAATGGTAGTGGTTTCAGTGAATCCTCTTCTGTAGGAGGCTTCTGTTTCACAATCCTTTCTCTGGCCTTCTCTGCTGCTATCAGTGCTTTCTCCTTGCTCAACTTTATCAGTCTCCACGGGTCAATGCTGACACGGAAGCCTTGTTTCACTGTTGAGGTGGACGGCTGAGGATCTCCGTCAATTCTTATGGACAGCCTTCTGGTGTTCTGAAACTTAGAATGTCAATTTATACAATAAGTTAGGCAGATGGACTTGTGTGCCTTCCCAAATCTGAAGAAACATAATTATGGAAGGCTGTATGCCTGTATAAGATATGTGACTGTACCTGAGTTACCCCTCGTCCTCTGCATATAAACCGTGATATGAATGATGGCTTTTCAGGTGAATCAAAATCACTACTCAAGTCTGAGGAGAAATCTGAATCATCAAATGGATCCATTTCTATAGATTGGCTCTCCTCTTTCATTGCCAGGATATAGTCATATGTTCTCATTCCCTGCAGCAGGAATATATTGTGCACAACATTTTAGTGAGAAGGTGGAGCAGGTTTTACCAATTTCGCCTCATGAGATACTACACTACAATGCTACTGTGAAACTGGCAATTGGCGAACGAAAAGGAGCGTTGGGTTATTGGCAGATTAGAATTGCGAAGTACCTTCCGTATTAGAACCACATGAAAGAAAAAAAGCTGTCCCATTGCTGCTGAACCATAAGCTATCATTAAAGTTAGCAAGACCTGCAAGATTTTGATGGAGTTAAAATGAGTATATGAGTGAAGATTGCTGCAATGGAAAGTTGAGACAACGTTAACTAACTACCGATATCGTTGCAAGAATGCCTCTTGGGAAGTCTACGTAGAGTTTCCTCTTCAGCTCCTGCTCTATTCCATTTTTATCTACGAAGCACCTGACGAATATTGCAATTGCAGTTGCTCCTTCTATGATTAGCTGTGTCAGCAGAAGAGTAATTTTGTTTATCATGGACTTGGTGAACAAGAGGTGAAGCAAACAGATTGAAATCTCAACTTGTTGACTGAGTTTTAATTCTCAAAGAAGCTAAAGAGACAAAACATGGAACTTACCAATAACAGAACGAAAATCATGAGGAGAATAAATGTGGTGTAATTCTTTTTCCCGACGCAGTTGTTTAACCACTGGAAAAGAAAAACAATTGAATTTGAATGTGTTCTCAAAATGAATACGAAGCAAACAAGGATAGGATTTCTCACCCTGCAGTGGTGATCAAAGCCATCAACACAACGGTTGCAGGTCCTGCAGTGTTTGCTGTGTTTTTTCACCTGAAAATAGAATTATATTATAGAAATACGAAATCAATGTGATGTTCGTGTACTGACGTGAGAGTGAGATAAGCTCGTAACCTTACCTCAAAATCGCAGAGTGCGCAGAAGGAGATGTCGTCTTCCCTTAAATCGGGAGAGACCGCGTCTTCTTTCATGAGGACAAAGGGAAATGGGAGCAATGGATCCAACTGAGCGCCGGTCTTCCACGGATCGAGATACCTCCTCCTTATGAAAGTCCTGAGGATCTTTCTCTCCATTCTTCTAAAGAACCTCACTATAATCTGCCCCAAAATGAACCCGTAATTGAGCTTTGGATAGCCTTTGCGAGCTTTAGGTTTCTTCTTCCTAAGGCTGGTTTTGTCAGTTGGGTCAGTGGCTGTGCACCTTATGAACAGGAACATGACTGAAACAGCCTGAATTTCAATATGAGAATTCAGATGTCAACTTGAGCTTAAGCTAATATTGATATAAACTTGAGCAAGGTATGTATATAAGAGAAGAGTAGAGAGTAGTATAAAGTACCACAAAGGAAAAGATTGTGGTAACTGTGATTTCGGCTATTCTGTTTCCCAGGAAAAGTCCAAAGAATGTATAGAAGGACACCACAAGAAAACTGTAAACTGCAATTCCCACAATCTGCATTGCATTCAAATGCATTTTGTTTTAGATAGACTGATAGAGGTCTTTGTCTGCAACCAAACCAAACCAAACCAAACCAGAAAAATACCTGCAAAGGGTGGAAAGGGCGTTGCCAGCCATGGCGTCTCCTATTCATTTGTCTTACCAACAAACAACGGCACTAGCTAATTTGCAAATTGTGAATGCTCTTCTTCTCCAAACAAAAACACTGACTGACTTTCTCTTTCTTTCTAATCCCAATCTTCTTCTTGTTGTTGTTTTGTTTACCTCACACTATCTCAACGGTCGACTATGGTGGCTTGGCTTGGCTTTTGAAATTTGAAATTTGCTGGCCCCACTCCCATCCCCTTCTTCTCCCTCTCGGTAATTATAATGAGTCCTAAAGTCTGTGTGGCGTGGGGGGCCCACTCCTGGCTGCAATGCAATGCGGGGCCTCACTTCTCCGTTCCGTTGTTTCTTTCGTGGGCTTCTATATTATTACTTGGGTTGGGATTGGGAGTTTGAGCGCGCTCCTTGACTTAAAAAACCCTGCCCCTGCCCCTGCCCCTGACCCTGACTCTGACCCTGCCCAACCCAAAATATAATAAAGCTAGAAACGAACTTTTTCCTTTTCTTGGTCAATAAAATCCCTCAGTGTGTGCTTGTCTATGCTATGAGTTCAATTCAATCATGCATCACCTTTCTTTTGATCCCTTTCAGGGAGGTACGTAATCAAACTGGTTGTGATTTCAATAGTAAACACTTCAATTACGCTCCAATTTTATTTTTATTCTAATTTTAGATCGTTAGTAAACATTTTAATCGAGTACTACATATCTTTTTTTCTTGTGGAACTGAAAAATAAGCTCTAATAATGGGTCTTAATTTTTAACTTTAAAAAATTTGTGATCCAAATGAGTGAAAAAATATGGAGACCTAATTGAAATATGGACCAAACTACGTACCATGACAAACGTAATATTCTTAGCCTATTAAAAAAAAATATTATAACTTTAGAGATTACTAAAGGCTGTCTTTTACTTATAGAGATTGGCGCATCAACGACATTGACATATATACATATATCAAACCTAAACACTAGAAGAAAACAACATTAATAGTGGCACAAGAGGGAGGCTAACTGCACTATCCAATGAGCACCGATAATGCAGTTAGGCATCCCATTCCATGCCCCATATGTATCCATGGCCATGAACAATGTTTTCTTGTAGTGAAATTCAAGATAAAAACTCCAGAATTCTTGGGCAGAAAAAATTTGAATATGTAACATCTTCATTATACTCTATCATCTCATTCTTTATATATAATTAACCTTTTATTATGTACAAGGATGATCAGTAATACAACTCGTATAAGCATAATTCACATTTATATCTACAGGTGCGAAACAATATCTAAGCACAACTCGACTCCCAAACATGAACAATGAATGTATCTATTAAAACCGAGCTATATGTATGCATTTTAGATAGAGCAGCAAAGGCCACAAACAACACCCGATCTCCGAACAGCCAGTTGAAATTAAGTTCATGGCATATAACACCCTCATGAATCTAAGATGGATTGAAAACAAAACATAGCTAGCTAGTGACCCAACAGGACATATGAGTAAATGATTAGTTGGTGGAGAAAGTGGTGCAGGACCGAGGAAGCTGTGGGGATACAGGCTGTAATGATCCGGGTCGAACCCCAATATTAGCACTAGGAGGAGGGGAATTATTGGTACTTGCAACTACTCCTCTAGCTGCATTATTATTAGCGATGTCTCCATCATTAATATTAATGCCCCCTTGATGGCCCTGGTGGGGGCGGGGTGCCGCCATAATAGTTGAGATGGCCTCAGCTAGGGCTGCAGTGAAATTGGGGTCAGAAGCAATGGCTGCACTAACAGTCTCAATCATGCCACTAGAATGAGTACTAGTACTACGTTGGCCGCCTGATAGCGACAGTCCAGCAGATGGTGGGGGTGCCTTGTAATTAGGAGGGAAATACATCGGGGCTTGGATGGGATGCCCCAGCCCACCCATAAGCTGGTGATAACCATGCAAAGGCAGAGGAAATGTGGATGAGGAAGGTGGAGGGATTCGGTGGAATTGCTGCATGGGGCTCTGAGTCAAGTCCAGCGTGATGGTGGGAAATGGTGCAGAGGCTGATAATGTAGCCATGGACGAAGCGAAGAAGGGCAGCTGGGAATTAGAGAAGAAGCCAGAATTTGCTAGATGATGATGATGATATTGGTGAGCTTCCTTGCTTGTAGTTGAACCTGATAGCAGCATGGCAGCTGCTGCCGACGTGGTGTTGGCCATGGCTGTGGCTGCTGGAGGCAGAGGGTGGCTGTGATTACCTTCATAAGTGGTTATGAGAATGGTTTTGTCCTCGGCCAATCTTTGCACCTGTTTGCGAACGGGGCATCCAATGGCCATACTACAACGGTAGTAAGCACGTGGGCAAGGGTTACCCTTTGCCATCTTTTGACCGTATTTCCTCCATTGACATCCATCGCTAATCTGCATATATTTATTTCCACAAACATTTGCAAATTAAGAAACCATTAGTTGCTGGATTCATATCACAAGTCAATTGAAGTCACACATTGTCAAACTGTCTTGCTATGCTAGCTAGACTGTGAATATGAACCATTGATGTGGTCGAAATTCACAATATTGCAACATGATTAGCATTTGTATGTAATATAAGTTTAGCAATAGAATGATTGAGTTCATGTGCAAAACTCTCATATATGCATGTATATATTTAGTTGAGTACAAGTGGTTCAATGTACATACCATAGGAGCTTCTGATCTCGCTCGTACGGAAACCCTTGCCTTCCTAAAAGGAACTTGATCAGCCACTGGAACTTGATCAGTACTACGATTGGGCTCATCATTATCATCATCTAATAAATGGGGATCGCCACTTTTACTGGTATAATTAGGGGACCCCAAACACTGAGATGACCGGTCAAGAGCTTCTTCCGCACAATTAATATTAGTTTGCAGCCTCCTCTGATATTGGTCACGCTCCGTTGACATCACCTCTATATTCAAATTTGATGGAGCAAATAATGAGAAGGCTTCATGATCAGCCGGTGTCTTTCCAGAAGAATAGGCAACTGATGGATCGCGGACATGGTCTATTGCAGCAGCTGCAGATGGCCGTGGATCCATGAATTGTCTGGCCAACATGCCATTTGCCTCACACTTAATCTGTTGTTCAAGAAACCATGCCTTAGGTACTGTTGTGATCAAATATTAACTTCATATTCTTTATCTCTATGCTGGAGTACTGGTTTTACAATGTTGTTGACTTTTTAATAGAATAATGTGGAGTGCACATCATGTTCATATAGGTATTATACATATTGATCTCAAGCACGAAACCAATATATATGGGTAATGGACATTAGAACACCTCCGCACTTGCCGTAACAGGCCTAAACCCCGATATATTAATCCTGTCAATTCATAATTTTATATATAAGAGGATCATGTTGATCACGTATATGCGATAGCTCTAGGGAGGGGACAAGATTAAAAGTAAAAGTATAAACTTAATATACCGGTTCTCGTAGTCTGTTTTGTGCCTGTTTCTGCATTGCTATGAGTAGCTGAGCTTGCAACTGGCTGTAACTTTTGGTCATTTGGTCTAACATGGTTTTGAGCTCGCCATTTTCTTCATGTAGCCGCTCTAACTCAACTTGAAGACTAGTCATCAGCTGATGAAAAGTTACCAAGTTACGATTTAATAGTATCAACAATTAATTAAGATAATTGGAAATTAATTAGAAAACATATATGAGAGAGAAACATCAAATTCTGAAATGAATCGCGCCCCGGAAATTTATAATAAAAAAACACAGCCACATGTAAATAAATATGTGGTAAGACTAATCAATACCTTGTTATTGGAATTTTGATGAATATCACTGGCAGATGTTGATGAAATTCCGGAATTTAGAGTGAGGAGATTCAATCCTGTCTGGCCATGGATGATATATAATAATTTGTGAGTAGTGATGATGGTAATTAGGTGGGTTTTGTTTAGATATAGATATATAAGATGATATATAAAAGAAAAGAACAATAAAAAGGAAGTATAATCTTACGTTAACAGCCGGAGGATTATTGTTGCAGTCTTGTTGGGGTTGACGACGGGGCTCCTCATCATCATCAGCATCATCATTCATGATATTATTATCGGAAAAGAAATCCATTTCTTTGATTTCTTTGGTTTGTCTGAAAAGTTGTTTGATTGGGATTGGGATTGGGATTGAGGGGTTGCTGCTACTAGTGTTGTTGGTAGCGTCAACAAGTAGACCATCATCGGAAACATTAAAGGAGCAATCGGAGACGGAGTGGTGGAAGAGTTTGGAGCTTATATGATGACGACGGCCTTGTTTTTCCATGACTGCTATACGTACCGCAGATGACTTGCAACGCCCAGCTACCCACCTTTTCAATTTCAACCAACAATAAATAAAAGTATATCTATATATTGTGAGCCTTCTTTTGTCAAAATGAAATTTCCAACTTCCAAGTAATGGATATCCATAAGAGAGAGACTAGGACTTGAGAGAGAGAGAGAGAGAGAGAGAGAGAACTCCTTAGAAGGGGTCCATTCGTCCATATGGAAAAATAATAAAATTATTAAAGAAATTAGGCTTATTATTATTGAGGCCTAGACTACAACAGCCGTTTTTTTCCTTTCTTTTTCCTTTCGAGGGATAAATGACGTCACCCTTGAGCTAAGGGTGTAGGTGGCTGGTTTCAACCACCACAAGGAAAGGGAAGCCGCTGCAGCGCGGAGGAGGAGGAGGAGGAGGAGGGAAGGGTGAGAGTGTGAGGTTAATTTCAACTTGAAATATATATATACACACGTTATCTCTCCAACTCTTAATATAGTAATTAAGGAAGCTGTGGGAGATGAGTCACCAATCCTCAAACGGAGTCACAGACGGTGGTTAGACCGAAGAAAAGAATTAAGTCCTACTGAAAATGAAAACATATATATATATATATATATATACAAATTACAACACCTAATCCCACTGACTTCGAATTCCAACCTCATTCAGCCAACCCCTCACGTCTGCAATGCTCTCTCTCTCTCTCTCTCTCTCCGTCCTTCAGCCTCGGCTTATACATAGTTATAGTAATAGCATTTTAACAGCCAAGACTATCCTCACTTTATGGTTGGGGGGTCAGTCTAATCAATACTGCCATGCTTTGTCAAAGCTGTAGATATCAAAGCTAGTTAGATGAAAATTTTGACTTGTAGGAATTAATGGACTAGGGTTTACCCATATTAGTTATTAGTATATCCACTAGATTAGAATGCTCCACCTACTCCATCTTCGTTAATTTGCTCCAATATTTACTTGCTTCATCGACATTAATGTATGCCTTTATCTTAATTGATTTTACCTATAATTTCCTCTACTCGATCGCCCAAGTCAATCCTCATTCTGCCCAACATTCTACACCTCTACACTTCACATAATATAATATACCCAACCTTCTACATATCAGAATTGGTTGGTTTACTTTCCTTTAATCCCTAGATTTCCAAGATTACTACTAGCACCGCCCACCTCTTTGGCTTAAATTTATAATTAAATAGCCAACTACAACACTTAACTCCAGTTAATGTCCAAAAATGAATTCAACTCAGAAGTAGGCATGCCTTCGGTCTGGAGCGTTCTACGACATGTGTGGGATGAATCTACAAAAGGAGAGAGAAAAGGTGAAGACTTTAGGCACTTGTGTGGTACTGGCCGAAACCTCTTCAATGCTTAAATTAGCACAAGTGTTGTGAACAAAAGATAACTATATTGATTTGAAACTAATGGATTGTACCATTGCAAGTAAAATTGCAGTTCAATTCAATAGATGCCAAAATAGTTCAATAAATTAAACTATTGAACAACCATTGTGGATGCTCTAATGTGTCAAATTCTTTATAAAATCTTACAAATGGAAGGTTAGATTATCATGATCACATTGTGGGGCATAAGAATGACAAGTACCGTTTAAATTAAAAATAGGCACACGTTCTTGAATACTTTTGTATAATTGAAAGAAGGACCTAACTAATATTTATTCTGAATACATTAGCATAAATGAAAGCAAATAATTTTATTTTAATTTCCTATACGAATTCAACTTAGGATAATGATTTTTACACTCGCATTTTCTCCTTATGCACTCTTATCTGTGTTCCTTGATTCTCCTGTGATTTGTTTAACCTAAGCCTAGGGAAAAAATAAAAAAATGAAGTGCATGGAGAGAAAAGCAGAGTGTGCAAATTGCTTCCCATATTTTATTATGTCTTAGGGCAAGATTGAAAGTAGGCCCTTTACTACAATGGGTCACCCCTTGACAAGACACACAACTTATTTTTTTAATTAAATTATGAATGAAACCACTTGTTGATGACATCAAATGTCTCCTTGTATTTTCTAAAGATAAAAAGTAAACCTCATGTTAATTTGTAACCTTGCTTGTATCATATATGTTAGAAAAATAATTCATTATTAAATAGTCATGATCACGTATTAATATTATGCACATCAGTTTAATTGGTCAAGTCAAGATGTGGAAAAGTGAAGTCATTGGTAGAAGATGCCTCATTTGATAATGAGAACACACAGCTGGAAGGTCGCTCTCTCTTGGTTATTCTACACTAATAATAGCATTGAGAATGATCTGAAGGTACGTACTTGTCTATATATATTTAACTCGAAGAAAAAAACAAACATGTTATTATTTTCCTTGTGCATGTTTACACCTGCAAAGTCAATACGTACGATTACAAATATCTGGTGTTAGGTTCTTATTTCATTATCCATGTTTGATTTGAAGGGAAAAACAAAGACGTAACGAGTGGAACTAGTCCTCAATCCTCCTCATCAGTGACTTTATTTCATCTTAACTTGAATTATCTTACTCAATCAAATTCAATGCATGATGCATCACCTTCACTTCGATAGCGGCAAGCAAACGGCATACGGAGTTTATCATGATTCAAGATCACATGCAATGCAAAGCAACGGGCAACCTGGTTTTTCTTGAGAGACAAAAATCTCAATAAAGACAAGAAAAGAAAAGAAAAGATCATGGAATATAATTATTCCTTTCTATTTTGTAATTGAGACAGCTAATAACCACCAGCAGCAGCAAGTCAACAACTTTTTACAATAAATTTTATATGCAGTTACAAAAGTTTAACTTTACATGTAAACATACTCAAGTTTACAAAGTCTTAAACACTCAACCCTAATCAAGATAGTTACAAGCCAAGAAAAGTGAACCAATGATAGAGTTGACAAGTCTCGGACAGAAACCCAGTCTAGGTCTAGAGGTAGTCGACATGTGTGTAATCTACACCAAAACGTAGGCGCGCGCGCGCGAGCAGCAAGCACATACCTTTCTTTGTCCATTTGGGTCAAGTCTAAAACTAATTAAGTTGAAGTAAACGAAAAACATTTGAAACCATACACAACAAAACTATTTATCAAAGCATAAACCATTTGGTATGCTCACGCACTTGCACAAACATTTTTCAGGATCGTAATAACATTTTTCAGGATCGTACTAACATTATTTGGTAACCGATCCATGCATAATAAAGTTGTCGGTTATTAGGAACTATAACTATGGCCCGGCTGGCAAGGCCTTAGGGTTTGATGGACTGGCAAA
Organism: Prunus dulcis; assembly: GCF_902201215.1. Taxonomy (NCBI): domain Eukaryota; kingdom Viridiplantae; phylum Streptophyta; class Magnoliopsida; order Rosales; family Rosaceae; genus Prunus; species Prunus dulcis. The sequence goes on along the minus strand of NC_047652.1, from coordinate 169,470 downwards.
TCCTCAAGTGGTAGTAAACGATGCCGTCGTTGCTTTCAAAACTGCCTTATGGTTTTGCATGACTGAGCAAAAGCCCAAGCCCTCTTGCCACGATGTCATGACTGAGCAAAAGATATGCTGAGTTGTTTAACGTTGATCCCGGACCTAACTTAGATTGAGAAAATCAAAAATTTTTTTAATGAATTCTCCTATATATGCTTTTTGTGTTTTTTTATTGCTTTGCTCTTTGTTTAAACTGAAAAAAGATTGGATGTATGTCGCACAAGAATGTTGTCAAATCTCTTGAAAACAAGGCAATAAAAGTGTATTCCATGCTTATGTGATGTGATACGGATTTCCAGTTGTTGTTTGATCGCAACTGTACTGATCCGCAAGGTCAACCAAAAAATCAAAATGGCCGAAAGAATAAAACTTTCATAATGCAAAACCGATCAATACAGAAGGTTGGATCTGGCAATAAAATGATAATGATAATACAAAATTGCGGATAGTCTGAAACAAACAAGTCTAGGAGCAGTAAATTTATCCTAAAGAGTAATATATGAGAGAATCGTCTAAAAGACAAGCTCATGAGGCTTCATGCCTGACTTAAGAGAGAATCTCGCAGCTAAGTATGTCTTCAAGTCTGGGACAGCCTCAATGGACTTTATAAATGAAGCATCCACGCTCTTCTGATCGTCTTTCCTTCCTTGCGGGACGACATTCTTTTCCTACATTTTGTTGTTGGGAAAATATTAATTCAAAGTAAAATATTTAGACAGGAACAGTCAGTAATGGATGCTATTCTCCAATATCCCCAACACAAAACTTAAACATAACAGGGCTCAAAGGGATCAGACCAGTAACAAATAAATGAAGACAATACTATCTTCATATAACATGGAAAAGAGAGAGCGAAAATGGAGAAAGAAACAAATAAAAGACGCAGTGGAAGATGGAAAGATATTGATAGGAGTGGAGAGACAATGCAAAGGGAAAACCTAACAATTACAAAATATCTATACCAAAAAAAACACTCTGGTATTTCTTTTTCTCATGCTTAGAAAACTATACATAATTAATAGATCCTGATGGCACCCATAAACATTTCAACTTGCACAACATCTAAGTCCGCAAAGACAGTAGCAAGAACAGATGATAACTAAATTTGCTCTACAAATATATACAAGTAAAAAGAAGATAAAACTAACCTCCTTATCTGCCTCAAAAAATTCTCCCTCTCCCTTCTTTTTCTTCTTCTCCACTTCCTTTGCAAAATATTTGTCATCAAACTTTTCTACATTCACCCCAGAAATGTCAACCTTGGTGGAAGTGGCAATCACATAGGACTGATTCACACGTCTCAAAGGAACACCATTAATTTTGAATGGCCCTGCAAAGGCATATAACCAGCACTCGAGTTAGAAATACATTTCATGAATTTGCCTGAACAAGTTCATTTTGAGAACCAGACAAGTGCCACAATTAGAAACCCATGACCCAGCCACTACGCAATAAATAGAAATTAAATAGGAAAATTCATCTCCCACAGATGAGAGAAATTTCGTGGATAATGGATTGGCATGTATGGGCTCAACTCTTTTGTTGGCATTGAGCTCATTCTGAGGAATGACTTTATGGGTGTTGTCCGTCCTTGGGTGGCTATTGGTTTCTTTGGACCTTGAGGCCCCTACTTAACCATAACACAAAATCTTTTCATGTTAAAAAAACAAAAGAAAGTGAATATATACAAAAGCAGTCAACTTAAAGAAACAACTGACAAATCATTGGATAAACCAATTCCGAAACTGTCTATGAAAATTAAAAAGCAAAAAATATATAAGCAATCAAGGTAAAAGCCCATCATAACAGGCCATGTGAAGCTAACCACATAAATGCTAAGAATATCTATTTATACCAATCATGAATGCATAATCAAAGGAACAGATATCATAAATACAAGAAAAACACATTGGCATAAATTAGATAAAGTAACTACGTAAGTGTGATATTTGGTGACACATTCACATGTATCTATGCTGTTACAGATGCTCGCTACTGCACTTAAACTACCCACCACTACCTATTCGAACCACCCATCACCCTGCAAAGCATCTCAGTTTACAGGAGCGGAAGCAATCACAGAAAGGAAGCGTGCATGGGAGAGGGATAGCTTGTACAAAACAATAACTTAGGAAAAAAGGAATTGTTACATAAAGCTTGTACATAACAAGGTTGTTGGGTATTTGGCAGAAACAAGGTGGAGGTCATTACATAATCATAAGCTCAAATTAACTAGTGTAAGAGAATTCAAATGTACCTCATGGAACAATTCGAATTAGCTTGATCAAATTTGTCATTAAGAAAACGTTCGAAAGTATACTATTATTACCTTATTACATTAAAAAAACAACAACAACAACAACGTAAACTGCAACAACAGAAAATGGATGAAGCGATAATGAATGAAAGTGGAAAGCTCACCAGTAACGAGAAGCAATCCGGATGTAAGCTGCTTAAGAAAAATAACTCTCTTTCCCTTAAACCTTCCAGCTAATATAATCAACACCGTGCCAGGAGTAATACTCGCTCTACATACAAACAAACAAATTTTAAAAAAAAAAGAAAAAAAGAACAAGAGTAATAAACTGACAAACAAATTAAACAAATTTTGCAAAGTTGAAAATTAAAAGTAGGGAATATGAGAGAACCTGAGGTTGGTAGGCTTGGGCTTGCGCTTGTTGACGAGAGGCTTCTTGACGTCGTCGGCAGGGTAGAACTTAGGGGGTTTCTGGGTTGGGGTCTCAGCCGCTGGCTTGGGGTCATGGCGTGGGAATACGCCGCCGTTTTTGGCCTTGATGGCCCAAAGGCCGCGCTTGTGGTACATCTTGGACCTGGAGAACTTACCCACCCCGCGAATCAAATCGGGGTTCCGGGTCTTTCTCGGGAGTCTGGCTTTTGGTGCCATTGCGATTTGCAGCAACTCTCTCTGTCTTCCGGAAACCTACGGCTTGCAATTTGCAAATGCGAAACAGAAAGAGAGGTGCGGCGGAGTTGAAGACTTCAACTTTAAAGTCTTAAACCCTAAACCTGTTTTTTTTTTTTTCGTTCAATTCATTTTGTTGGGCTGGTGGATCAATTAAAGATAAGACATCGTTGGGCTCAATCGATCCAGTCCATAGTTGAAGACTTGGGTTGGGCTCTATAAATCCAGTCCACAGTTAAAGACTTGGGTAAAGTATCAAAATGATTTGATGAGAAGATTTTGGCTGACATGACATGAGAATCACGTGAGCAAATACCAAGTCTTCCACTCCAGTTTCCACTACTTGAACTTGACGATATCCCTGCAGCCACTTCTCTACTGATTCATCACTCTTGAGTCTTGTTATATATGTATATGCATGGTGACGACATCTCCACTTTGGGGAGAAGTGGCTAAGTCAGCCTCTTGCCTTCCGATAAAGGGGAAAAAGTATATCGTGCCCATTATATTAATTAGTAGGCCATCACAGAAGACTGGGTAAAGTAGTCTGTAAGAAACTAGCTAAGCTGACCTCTGAGCTAGCTAAAATATTGTATGTTGACCTCTGACTAATTAGTAGTTGCTTGAATGCAATGCAACTGAAACGATGTCCTCTTCTTCCAAAAATGAATTATGAATATATGGCCGGCACTTCACTGCGCATGTCTGTATAAAAGGCCAACGACTTTGCTTTCCTTCCTTCTTATATATTCAACCAAATTACCAAGCACATATGCACGCCTAAGCGCTAATTATATATCCATGGCAATAATCAGCTGGTTGTCATCTTCCATCTTCCTCTCATTATTCACCTTGTTTTGCCTTAGTATTAGTAATGCATCATGGGGTGCTCAGGCTGCTCGCGAATCATGTCGTCCCATCTCGTCTTTGATCAACAAAGACCTTTTCCACACCATGTTTCTACACAAGGACGACGCCGCATGCCCTGCCAAAGACTTCTACGCCTACAACTCTTTCATCCAAGCCTCCAAATCCTTCCCTGGATTTGGCACCACCGGAAGCTTAACCACTCGCAAGCGCGAAATTGCTGCCTTCCTTGCTCAGATCTCTCACGAGACTTCAGGTGGGTGGGCTACTGCCCCTGATGGACCCTATGCATGGGGTTTGTGCTATAAAGAGGAAATCAATCCCCAAAGCGACTACTGTGACTCCACCAACAAGGAATGGCCCTGCTATCCGGGCAAATCTTACAAAGGAAGAGGCCCTATTCAACTATCTTGGTAATTTAATTTCATTACTTGATCATCATATCTATAGCTATATCGACATAATATATATACATGTCAATGTCACATATATATATATATATATATATATATTATGGATGGTAATTGGTAATATGTGGTTTTGTCGTACAAATGTTTATGTTGTCGGATTGTCTTTTGATGATTTGAAATACATACGTTGGTAATGAATTAGGAACTTTAATTATGGCCCGGCCGGCAAGGCATTGGGGTTTGATGGGCTTAAGAATCCAGAAATAGTGGCGAACAATTCCATGATCGCGTTGAAAACGGCTCTGTGGTTCTGGATGACTGAGCAAAAGCCGAAGCCGTCTTGTCACGATGTCATGGTTGGACGATATATTCCCACAGAAGCTGATGTTGCAGCCAACCGGACGGCCGGATTTGGGGTGGTGACTAACATAATCAACGGTGGCCTTGAGTGCGGCATACCAAACGACGCACGAGTGAATGATCGGATTGGTTATTTCAAAAGATATGCTCAGCTGTTGAATGTGGATACTGGATCTGACTTAGACTGTGCAAATCAGAAGTCTTTTTAATGTTAAAAAAACAGGAATGCAGTGCAAGTTGCAACATGTCTATGATATTTTTCTTACAATATTACATGGAATAAGAATTAATACTGAGCTTGAGTTGATGGAGTTTTCTGTTTTGTATTTAATTTCTGTCTGTGTGATCCTTTTTTCAGATTTGATGAATAGAATATGTTGTGATCCTTCAATCATGGAGTAGTTGTTGGAATATAATAAAGGGGCCGTGTGATTCTTTGGCTCATGCTATGTCCTCACTTTGTCTCACTCTGTTGTTGGATGCTTAAGCTATATATATATATATATATATAATTAGGAAAACATGTACACAGAAAGCATGTCCCTGTTATATCAAATTAGATTTGTCATGCTTAGATAAAAACATATATTACTAAACCAAGTTGGTCCTAGTGCAAAATACTGACAAAAACAGAAACAAAAATAAAGGAAAAATACTATTTTCGTCGCCTTCTTCACCCTAAACTCTGTACAGAATTATGAAACATTAGTAAAGCCAATAATCTGCATTGCTCAGAGCAAGAAACTAAACAACAACTCGAACATACTTAACTTTTAGATAGTTGCAAGAAAGGAAATAAGAAATGACAACAACAGGAAAAGGGAAAACTCGGAAATAAAGTACAAAACTGTAGAATGAGTCTGCCATGTTAAACGAAACAACCACTCCAACCACATTTTCTACTATACCAAACATTCAAATATGCATAATACATAAACAATTCAATATAACAAATGACAGACTCCATATGAGTCTGGCATGTTGAAATGCAATGGAAAATGTCACACACTAATTATAACCTTCCTTGATCAAATAAAGCGAGAAGTAATACGATATAGCAAACACTTCTTTAATCTCGGGGCAGGGAGTGTCTGAAAGCCAAAACCAGTGTTTGAGTATTCCCTATTTTTTTCCTTGGTGCAAAAAAGCCATAAAGAAAGTTCTGCCCGTGGCCCTGCTTATGGAGTTGCATAGAAAAGGCTTGCTAGTTTGATATTTGCTATATTATAAGCAGTTCAGTCCCCTGGTTTATGATGATCAGTCTAATATTGTAACACATACAAAAGTCCAACATCAGGTTTGTCTAATTCAAAAGAAACGATAACGATGTGGTAGATGAAACTGTGGGTTTTGACATCACAAGAGAGAGTGTTCCGTATCAAAGTATCCATCAGTTCCAAGAATTTGCTTTGCTGTCTCTCTTTATCTGAGCTTGACCATGGCAAGAACATTTCAGAACGGAAAAGAGAAAGTGTAAACTAATAAAGAGCAAAAGCACAATGAAAGGCAACATTAAGAGTAAAGCCTTTTATTTATAACAGAAGAATAATTGTCAAGCAAAATCATCCAAGTAAGAGTTATCCATTCCATTTGTCTCTCGTCATATGGAGATAAGAGTCTTACAAGCTATGATTGGCGGGAAATGTGACTCTATCAGGACAAAATTTTTCAAAGGCAGCTGTCAGTTTGCCACTAACTGTTAATGTGTAAGATGGTTCTTTGTTCAACAATGGTTGCAGACTGCAGTGAAAGTAAATAACAAGCAAAGCTGCACATAAACAAGCATTGCACACCATAAATTCACAAAAGGTCACATGGGAAACAGCAGGACAAAAATCGATAAATTAGCCCTTCAAACTGGTTGTTCTCCAATCCAAATGCCTTAATCAGAATAACAAAAACAATATTAAAGCATTGGAGAAGAAGTATGCACCACGGACATAGCCTGCAACTCCCTCAATGATCCCATTTATGGGATGCTGCCTGAAAGTTTGTTACCCTCAAGCCAACTGCAAGGAAATAGTTCCATCAAAGGCGTTCTAGTAATCGATCGGAATAGGACAATCTGGTGGACATGGATAGCATAAACATCTATTGACACTTCCGTGAGTATCTACACTACAAGTCATCCAATGCATTCAAGGAAAAGTTTAACTGCATCAGCAATTTGGCATACCATTCCAAAACATTGTATGTGTTTTTCTGCACAAATGAATGAACCACCCAAAGAAGGCAAAACCGAAATTATAGCCTAGCAAGGAACATGACAATTCAAGGAAGTGCCTAGAAATTTACCTTGAATAACAAGCAACTGGCAACCACAAGAATTATATTAGAGAAAGAAAACTCCCTTGGGCAAACTGTATAATACTTGAAAAGAAAAAAAAAAGAGATGGGTTGGAATTAAAACGCTGCGTTTCACATCACACTTACTTAAGGCTGATGTGGAAATGCTAAAGCCGTTAGATTCTTTGAATGGCTAAGATTTCTCTAAATGCAGAAGACTGCAGTTATTCTCACGGCCAGAGACCTCACTCACTGGAATTGCAATAATCCGACACCACAGCCCCTCTCCCTTATCCCATCACCTTCCACCCCAAAACTCTCTGCTTCACCTTCACACTAAGCCGCCGCCGCCGCCGCAGGAGCCGCAGCGAGCCTTGCTGCTCCTCTCCTCCGTCTTCTTCAGTTCGTCTCCATCTCTGAATCCCCTAACCACAAGCTTCAGCCTCCAATATCCAGGTGAGTCGTTTGCTTCAGCATTCAATTTTGCCTCTTTTGCATCCTCTTTGTCTCTGGATTATGCTCTCTCTTGTAGTCTATAAGTAGTAGCTCCAAATGGAACCGAAGCTCTTGTTTTCTTCAACCAAAGCCTCACCGTCCCCTTCTTTACCCTTTTTTCTCTCATACAAATCTCCTTTTCTTCTACAACCCAAACAATCTACGAAAACCCATTTGTCAGTCTCAAAGATACTGCCAGAAAAATCGCTATTCTGGGGACAGAGTCTGGTTTTACATGGGAGAGATGTTCCTTTGGGAAACCTGACAAAAAACCATGTCCCGTTTGGGCCAATAAGTGCTGCTGTGAAGAGAAGGAAAGAGCTTCCCTTTGACAACGTAATTCAAAAGGACAAAAAGTTGAAGCTGGTTTTGAAGATACGAAAAATTTTAGTGAGCCAACCTGATAGAGTTATGTCGCTTAGAGAGTTAGGTAGGTACAGAAGAGACTTGGGTCTGCAGAAAAAGCGTCGTTTTATTGCCTTGTTAAAGAAGTTCCCTGCAGTGTTTGAGATTGTTGAAGAAGGGGTTTACTCTTTGCAATTCAAATTGACGCCGGAAGCAGAAAGGCTTTATTTTGAGGAGTTGAAGGTCAGGAATGAGATGGAAGACTTGCTAGTCGTGAAGTTGAGGAAATTGTTGATGATGTCATTGGATAAGCGGATTTTATTGGAGAAGATTGCCCATTTGAGGAATGATTTGGGGCTTCCTTTAGAGTTTCGTGATACAATTTGTCACCGGTACCCTCAGTTCTTTAAAGTTGTTGCAACTGCAAGAGGTCCGGCTTTAGAATTAACTCATTGGGATCCTGAGCTTGCAGTTTCAGCAGCTGAGTTATCCGAAGAGGAAAACCGGGTTAGAGAAATAGAAGAGAAAGATTTAATTATAGATAGGCCTCTCAAGTTCAATAGACTAAAACTGCCAAAGGGTCTTAATCTTTCCAAGGGTGAGATGAGAAGGATATGCCTGTTCAGGGACATACCTTACATATCCCCTTACTCTGATTTCTCGGGCCTGAGGTCAGGTACAATTGAGAAAGAGAAACATGCTTGTGCAGTTGTTCATGAGATGTTGAGTCTTACTGTGGAGAAGAGGACTCTTGTGGATCACCTTACTCATTTTCGAGAAGAGTTTAGGTTCTCTCAGCAGGTGAGGGGTATGCTGATAAGGCACCCTGATATGTTTTACGTGTCCTTGAAAGGAGATAGGGATTCAGTTTTCCTTAGGGAAGCATATCGTGATTCCCAATTGATAGACAAGGATCGTTTGTTGATCATAAAGGAGAAGCTTCGATCTATTATATCTGTTCCTCGGTTTCCTCGAAGGGGTGCTCCCAGAAGTGAGGCAGATGGTGCAGAAGGAAATGATGAGGCAAAAGGTGGAACTCTTGAGGAGGGTGAGGAATGGTCTGATGCTGAGAACTTTATGAGTGATGATGAGTTTGACAATGACGAAGATGATGATGAAGATGATTGGAGTGATGAAGATGATGATACACCCCCAGATTTCGACGAAGATGGGAAAACACTGAATATTGGAGTGAGCAAACCAGTCAAAGATGAAGATAATTCGAGACAGAATGATGGAAAGGTACTTGTTCCGGTGTTGCCAGATGGTCGGCCAAGAGAGCGCTGGTAAATTAATGGATTTGTAGGGACTCCAGCCTCAAGATATATCCTGAAAGGGTTGATTATATGTTTTGGCCTGAAATACTATATATGTCTAATCCTGCTCGATGGAGAATTCAGCATGCTATATGCAAGGCTCTAGAACCTGTTAGCAACACAAGGCCTTTACCTTTTCCCCATACTCGATGTTCAGAGAAATGTTCTCTGAAAGACAAAGGCATCACCTTCAAGTATTATATTTCTCTATTGCCTTATGTAACAGAGTCATTTGTTTTTGTACTCTTTAGTTAAGAAAACTGAAATTTTGTGGGAATGAGAAGTTGCAGCTTGTTTCAAATAATTCTTCATGCTTTTTAGTTGAATAACCCGGTTGATGCTTAATGTTCATACCTCTGCAATGCAATTACTTACATAACAATTCAGAAACATTTGTATCTAAAGCAAAACACCTGGTAGAGATTAGAAGTAACTTTATGAAATTTTCTTCCAGATTATCGAAATTAGCTTTCTCAAATTGTTCTTCCATCACTCTTTCACCACACTCGTCTTCACAATCTTTTCATTGTCTCAAGAGAGTGCTTTTAGTTTTTTTTTCCCGTTATTTTCCAAGATTTTCTCAGTGGCCAAACAGAATATTCATGATCTATTATTCTTCTTTTGTATCATTATGAAATTAAAAAAATCTTTAATTGTTTTGAGAGATTCAGGAAATTGCAAAGGTCTAAAATACGACTTGCAGGTATTATACATATACTATATTAGGCTTCCTTACTCCAGTGTATGCCTTATACATTTGTTTCACCATGCTTAATGGGATTGTGCTATTTTCTCTTTAAAAGTTAGGTACTCAAAATATGTTCTCTAGCATACTGTTTGGAACCAAAAAGAAAAAGAATTTTAGTTAATATGCAAATTAATTCAAAATTTTGGAACAAAGTATCTATTATTTCAATTTGCATTAGATTATATATGCAGCAAGGTAAGTTTTCATGGATACTAAGGAAACTTATTCTGGGAATAACATAACTACTATATGAGAAAAGTTACCTGAAAAATGTTCCTTACATCTGTGTTCTCTTTATGTATGGAGGAAACCCTGAACATAGAGAGAACACAGATTTAAGGAAACATAGTGATGAAGGAAACAGAGTCACGAGACGGGGCGTCTCTATTTGCAGTCAGTTTTGGCATCTTTGAATTTCTGTTTGCTTGTCTTTCTAAAATATACAGATTAAGAATAGCTTGGGTTTAGATAGTTGATAAGATGATTTTCATGATCTTCAGAAATAGGCAACTGGTAGTGTGAGGAGAATCCAATTGAAGGCCACTGGTAGTGGAAAGATGAGATATATGTGCCATGTGCCTTGCAGGTTCGAACGGTTTCAATTTTAATTGTGTTGCTCTATTTGTTCTTCTTAATTTGTTTGTATTGGTTTGAGTTTTACGTTTTATTGGGTTTTCTGAGAATCTGAACAGGTATTGAAGCGGCACAATGGAAGAAGGGAGCAGCAGCAACTGCTCAGTATTCCAAATAGTCATTTTAATCATCATTTGGACTACCCAATTATAGTTGTACAAGGAAATTTTATTGAGTGCTATGTTATACTAGTTGCTGACTCAAATCTATATTCTGAATTCTAAAATTAATTGAGTGCTATGTTATACTAATTGCTGACATTTTCCCTTCATTTACTTATTGAACGTTAGTCTGGTGCTTGCTAAAAATATTTACTGGTTATATTTCTCTTTAAATTTGAAGCCTTCCTACCAATTTCAACATTTGCAGCCTTGATTTTATAACCATTTTCATTACTTTGGCAAGAACATTTTCAGGTCTTTAAAAATTAGTGTAATTTTACAACACAATTTTTGCACGGCTTCTGTATTGAGGTTTGATTAATTTAGCTTAAGCAATATGCTATATGTCTCCGACTTTTCAAATAATTGTCATTTGATTGAATAGTTATATCTCTTGCAAGTGAATGAAATTCTTAAGTCGTTTCTCATTTCATGGAGTCCTTTCAAGTGTTAATGAAAATGTAGGGTGAGCTGGTGGTGCTATCACTGGAAGTAACAACCACGCCATGTTCTATCCATCATTAATGTCAGTCTCCATGCGCCTAGAGGATGATTGATCGCGGGATGTGTCATCTCTTGATATGGGAAATTGGCAAGATCTGGATTACAATTATTTCTTTTTGTTACAGGTCTAGATTACTTTGATGATCTTTTGTAAAACTGTCCCCATTTGATCTTCTATATATGTAGGTGTTTTAGTCATATTCCCTTGAGTACTTTTTCTTGTCTACAGACACAGCATACCAAAGTTTTGGAAAGATGTGACAATAATTTTTGTTCACCTTTATCTGTAAATTTTGTGTTCATTTGTAAGCTGCTCTTCTGAAATGTTTTCTTCCCTTAAAAAGGTATGTTACCAATGAGACTACTGATCCGTAGTCATCTCCTGCATGCCATTGTAATTTGTATGCCTTTTAAGTTTATGAGGGACATGACCTTATACAAGGGAAGGGGTGCATACAGTTTATGTAGTTGTAACTTGTGAAACATCATTAACATACAAAATACATCTCTCTCGAAACGGATGAGTTATGCTAGCGACAGTCACGCACCCATGCAATTAAGTACGCTGAAAGAAAGATGAGCACAAAGATGAGGAAAATAAAACAAAATAACCCACCCTCTGGGCTCTAATATACCTATACGTTCTGAGGCCCAGCTTCGAGCCCAACGCCCTATCAGTAAACTCATCGTTCCAGACTAAAAATCTCTACTGTTCTTCTCTCACACTCACTTGACTTAGCCCGTCCCAAAAATTCAAAACCCCTGGACTTGGAGGAGGGAGATGATGTAAAAATCAGCATGGAAAAGTCCTTGTGATCTTCAATCTTTTCGCTGCGGACAAGAACATCCTGCGTGCATGCATTAAATGTAGAAAGAAAGAAAGAAATTAAGCACAAGAAAAGCAGTTTGATCCATCATTATTAAACTGACTGGGAATTGGGAATTCGGGATTGATTAATTAAGCAAATTAAGAGGAGGAGGATTATTGTGCATTTATAATGCAGAAAGATTAATTAGATTGACTACTTACTCCCAAGGAACATCCCCCACCATCAGCCAATCCCCTTCCTCGTCTTCATATGTCAAAACATGAACATCACGACCAGACTCAGAGTGCACTCTATCCACCTCATCTCCCCCTGCAGTTATATGTATATATATTTCAATCACAATCACTACTACTTCTACACAAGCTACAAATTTTCTACTAGTTCAACATTAGTGATTCAAATATATATAAACAAAATTTCCAAAAACCAACTAGTATTAGATGTGTTGGAAATTGATGAAGCAAAGTTAAGTTACATACAGAGAATGTTGGTGTTGAACATATGTTCCAGTGTTCGTATCAAGTCATGAAAACCATCATGCGCTAATAGATCCAACTTCCTGCCAATAGCATGGCCTGCCATGTAAACCTTCACATAGAAGGTGGATGTGGTGTGATCATCATTATCATTGCTGCCTTCATCTGCTGCAGCTGCTGCATAATTATTCATCGCCTCCTCCTTCGGCTGGTTTGAATACGCCCAATCCGACGATGACCCCCTATTATCAAATCATATAAATACCATATGTTAGTGAGTAATCCTCATGGTTCATATATGTAGGTAATGGTAGAAGTCATAATATATATATATATATATATTATCAAATGGAGCATTAATGGATTCATGAAGTTGTTGATGAGAGCTTCATGGATCATGGCATACACACACGTACGTGTGGCATGTACCATGCATGCATGTACATATATATATATATGTACCTTGCAACAGAAGGGTTGTGTTGTTGAGAGTGAGAGGCAGAGGGTGATAAGCTAAGCCCAAGCCTGAGATCTGTGCTAAGATCTCTCTTTAACTGTCTGAACTGTGAGTGTGAGAAAGAAGATGGGAGGGTTTGGGAAGATGATGATGGCGTTGTTGAGAGAGCTGGGCCTGGGTGGTTGCTACTGTCAATAGATGAAGAACAACTAGTACTACTTGTAGGAGCTCTGCCTCTGCCCATCGCTTAATTACATTCATTCATTTATATTGAAGAAGCCGCCAGCCACGTATCTTGTGTTTATATATATATCCTGGGGAAGGCAGGCATTTCTTCGATTTGATTATACTAGAGTCCACCTGACCTGAGAATCCAAATAATGTTCTCAGTCTAGCCGACAGGTACACGTGTCAAAAAGCGACTTACATCGAAATTCCATTTCAAACTTGAATGCAATGTTGAAGATGTGAGAAATACAACCAACCTGAAGAAAAACAAAAGGAATGAATGAATGAAGATTGCATTTTGTTGACGTTTAAAGATCCAGTTCACAGGCTGATGCTGATGCTGAGGTGAAACTTTTGAAAATTTGCAAGTTATTTCACATCAAATAAAAGATATCATATTCATATGGCTCCCTCCCCTCCCAACTTTATTTCACATCAAATAAAAGGAATCAAAAATGGGATTCACAAGCTTGCTTTTACAGAGTCAAGTTACAGGCAAGAAGAGCAATAATAATACCTTGTGTTTTTTGGTACCTTAATTTGGAACACAACGTCAGTCAGTCAACAACTGTTTAACATTCTGTCAGATCTCACTTTAGCCATTGCAAATTAATCAGGGACAAATTCTATTAAGAAATGGAAATCTTAAGAGAATTAAGTTGGTTTGATATCAATTGTTTTGTATGTGGTTGAGGAAATGAATCTAGACTCTCTCTCTCTCTCTCTCTCTCTCTCTCTCTCTTCTTTTATATTATTTTTCTGACCACAAACTCAATAATGAATGAGACTCTGTTTGTGGTCGTGGAGTCGTCTTGGACCTTCAATTTGGAAGCAAAAAGGAACGATCTCCGATGTTTACATAGCAAGAGACAAATATTAGATTAATTTTAATTAAAGAGAATCTCCAAATCAATGTTCAATGGATATAATTATCGTGTTACGCATGGGGACCTTGGGTATAGAGTCACAGGACATCATCAAGGGCATTGGCATTGGTGTAATTTGTAGCATACCATATATAATCTTAATAATATTTCACTAATGTACTTTAGCAACAAACGATGATTGATTAGGGGGGATGGACATATATATGCTTAACAAACATCGTACAGGATACACATGCAACATTATTTTGAACATAAAATATACGAATATAACTAATGTTCAAGAAATTGTCATCTAATTACGGTCTAAACTCCTTCAGTCGACGTATATGCTTATTAAAGTTAATCGTGTCAATTACACGTGATCAAAATTGAAGAAAAATTGTAACATAATTGCGGTTAGGAGACATCCGCGTGAACTCAAAGCTTAAGAAGACTCAAAACTAAATTGAAAGTTAGAATGGCAAAGTGGAATAAAGTCCAAAGTTGAGAGGAGATCTCTAAATTAATTTTTCCCTAATGAATAATTTGCTTTGTCTCCATTGGCATCTTTTCCCCAGCTCCACGTGCATAAACTGTGTGTAATAATAGTAAGACACCACTTTTACTTCTTGTTTTTCACACTTTTTGTGATATGTTAGATTTTCCATGTTTTTTCACGAGGCCAAGGGAACATGAATATCTTTGCTTACGCCTAAAGATACGCCAATTGCTATAGGAGGAGATTATAGATTCAGAAGAAGGAATTGAAATGAGGACTTAGAAGAAACAAAGGCAGAAAAAAAAAAAGTGGATGTTCCCCACCACCCCTACCATTATCATAAGTATTGTTCCTTGAATCAATTAATTAGCCTTCATCTCTTTGAAACACGCGAAACGTCTGTTTCTTGAAATTCAACTCTAGAAAAAGCTTTCCGCAACTCGCAGCTACTTTTAGTCTTTTAGATCTCAATGTCCTGTTCTCCCAACACATATGCATTGCCATGCTTGTATTGTATCAACTTACCAAGAGACCTCAACCTCACCCCAACACTCACCCTCGCCTACTAAAGCTATTGACATCAACCACCAAACATGTGCTCCCTTCCCTTCTCCTACTCCTAGTGTTCGGTAACCTTGGCGGCCGGCGCGTTAATGTCTCAACCTGCTTTCCCAGGATATGTGTATGGCTGGCTGATGCTTCCTTTCCTAATCAACGCTTTTCAAGTTTTTCGAATGATGCCTTGCCTCGGCATTGGCAACACTCCAAAAGCAAAAGAAAAGAATAACTCAGCGCATTCCAAACAAGATAGTGTGGGTGTGATGTGGTGGCTAGCTACGGGGGCGGGGGAGCTTTTAGAATTAATGTAAGATCTATATCAATCTGTAACAAGTAATATGTCACCAGAGTAACAACTAAGAGAAACCAAATAAAATTTCATTTACTCATGTTCCACACATTGACATTCACAACCAGAGAGATGGGTAACTAAGAACATCAAGATTAACACTACGAATAATTTATAAATCAAAACACTAAGAACATTGGCAACCAATAAGACCAAGGACCAATTTATCAGCCCTTTCCTCCGAAGGATATAAGCTGGAAACTCGTTCAAGTGTCACTGAATTTAATCACACGGCTTTTGGCAACCATCAAGTACATCCAGAGCTCCAGGTAATTACAGAACTTGGCACTTAATATATTATTAATGCTAGAGTCCCAGGTATTTACAAGTACAAATAACAAGACAAAACCAAAATACCTAAAAGGAGAAGCAACTCTATTTGAAAAGCTGGCTACCCAGCACGTCCAATGAACATCTTAAGTTCCACTTCCCAACATACCATTTCTACAGGATGCAGGATCACCTTTAACTGTACTATTTGTAAGCATATCGTGATACAAAATTAGCCACCTCAGCTGCAACATCATAAGCACCCTCAACACATCGACCCAAGGCTACACCAGTGACGTAGTTGCCACCCAGAAACAGCCCTTGGGAATCACTTAAAGCAGCTTTTGCAGCATCTAGGACATCAAAATGACCAACCAAGAACTGTGGAATGGCTTGTGGCCATACTTTCACACCCAATACAAGTGGGTCCTTAGCATTGCGGTTTAGGAGGACGTTTCTCAGATCTCGATCAACTGCTTCAACAAGCTCGCTCTCTTTCTGTTAATAAACATATATTTTTACTTTAAAAAGAGTTCAAAGAAAAGAAACATTAGAATGTAAATTTATATGTATATGCACATGCGCCACACAAATTGACAGACTAGGAAAAAAGAAAAAGAAAAAAGAAGCAGCAATGGCACAATGCCTTGCAAAATAAAATCTGCACCCAAAGACAAAATACAAATTTTGCCACATGATACCAAACTCATTTGCATGAAGACACAAGTTTCTTGCATGATTACTTGACTAATCATAGATACAAAATTATGGTGCTAATATGGAAAACCATCAATGATCTTTCTTATAATTCTAAGTATCAATGATTCAACATTGATGCTCAAAATAAAAGTTTTAAAAGATAGTCAATAAAGGAAATTACAAAGGTGGAAAAAGGATATTGGATCAATGTATGTCTTCTTTTCTGGTGCAAAACAGCATGCATGTCTCCTTTTTTTTCTTCTTTTTTTTGGTGGAAGGGGGTTCTCTTATAGGGCAAAACTCACTTGAAATATCATGCCATTCATGAAATGAAGTAAATTTTGAGACCTGCTTGAAATGCCAATAGCACCAGCCTTACCAACACAGTCCTCCTAAATATAATGCCAGTTATGCCATGCATCTTTCCCAACACAAGATGCGATATCATATGACATTTACCTTTGACAAAATCCCAGGATTGGTGGCACCTCCAATATAGTTCAAGAGCAGTACCCTTCCAGGTGGTGCACGATTAGGAAAGAGTGATGAGCTGTATATAGTTCCTGCAAAACCCACAGACTAAACTCAGCAACAAATGGTGACCACTGATGTTAAGCATCAGTTAGTGGCATAGATAATGAATTTTTAAACCAAAGGGAACCTACCTAATGTTTTCAGCCCTTGGCTACGAGGATGCAATTGACCAAAACCCTTCAGTTCACCATCTATCAAGCATTCAGTCCGAATTGCTTCTTTTGGATATGAAATAGAAACTGCTGCAACTGGTGGGTAATAAAATTTTGATAGTGCATCTGCAGCAGCACCCTGCAGAAAGAAGCAAGAGGCAAGAAGAAAACAACTTGGAATGTCAGCTTCAAAGTAACAAAATGCAAAAAACAAGAAATAATAAAAATAAAACCGCCCTGATTAGTCTTGTAGATAACCGCTATTTATAGACGTGTTCTTATTAGGACAGAATTTTGGCCAAACACCACCAACTTTAAATGCCTCAGAAATCAAGATTTAACAGTCAAACAAGTGGAAGTAAAAGATAACAAAGTATGTGAGAAAGAAACCTACAGATAGAGGACGCAATAAGCTACTTGCTACATGGGATGGAACAGTCATCACAACACTCTTACTCAGTACTGAAATCAATCCTTCTGGTGTTTCATATGTCAAAGTGTACCCTCCTTTATCCAGTTTACTGATACTTGAAAGCTTCCAAGATAACTTTACTTTGCTTCCCAACCTGCCAACATAAACACAACACAGTAGGCTTATCACGGCTGAGAAAAATACAACACATGTTGCATATGAAAGAAACCCCACAGAGATGTTTCTCTACTTGCAAATAAAGAAGGCTGATCATCCAACTAGAGCACTCATTTTGCTGAAAGAGGGTACCTTGAAGAAATTGCATCCGGCAACATAGAAAGTCCCTTCCTAAAAGATCCAACTGTTTGGCCCTTTGGTTTCGGTAGGCGCCTATAAATAACTAAAATCAGGACATTGAAAATAAACTTTAATAGTTAAATCATAAAATAACTTCAAAACAAAAATATGTTATTACGGATCTCGAGGTGTCTTATGAGCACGCTTCCTCTCCTGGATTGCTTTAAAAGCGCCACCAACGATACTGCCCCCATTTTGCTCTAGATTCCAAACTTTGCCAAATGCTGCTTTCATACTTAACTTTGAAGGATCACCCGCATAAACACCTGAACATGACAAAAGTTTCAAGGCAACTATGAAACCACCATTACCTGATAAGGTGATAAAAAGCCACACCACTTTTAAAAACTTAATGGAAGAATGTAAAGTTAAAATGAACAACTTTTACAGGAAGTTTTATCGAGTCAGTAACTTAGTTCAAAGTGCACAGTTTGTGTAGATAACTGAGGATGGGTAAATAAATGAATGTGGTTAAATTTCAGATCCTATGTGAAATGCTGCCAGTTCAAAGTGTCATATAAAATTTGTGTAAGGTAACATTGTCTGCTATGGCCAATTTGATGTCACAGGGTGGTTGCTTGCATAAATGATGAAACTAAGTGCAAACAACTTCTTTTCCTCAAAATGGGTGTGGTTTAAGGTGTAAATGCTATACACAACAGTTGGATTGAGAACGAACCAACCTTAGGATCCATTTGCAGGAAGCAGGAAGTGAATGCAGAGAATAAATAAGGTAATGCAAGAAGAGAAGAGAGTATATAATGAATTTATAATAATGACCTGAACAGAAGGGCTCAATCAAGCGTTCAAAAACCTCATCTCCGAGATTACGACGCACAAACTCTTCGACTGATTCCTCATGACCCTGTCACTTTTGTGAAAGATTAAGCGAAATGAGAAATACAGTTGAGGAATTGAGGAATGAGTGAGAATCGTGAAACAATTAATGAAAATTACATAGAAAAGAGACAAGAAGAGGACAAACTGGAGGAGGAGGGGAAGGGCGAATGCCAAGAGCGCCAAAGGCAGCCCTGAGTTTGCCGCCGATGCTCATCAAGTCAAAGAAAGGTATGTCAGCTGGGCTGGAGGGTACAGGCCTCAACTTGCCGTCCCACAACACGAACCGAGGTGCATTAGGATCCCCAAGAACCAGATCATCCTTCAAACCACTGTCCACCTACCAAACACAAATAACCAATTCACATTCACAGTCATAGCACCAGCACACTAGCAGTCTAATCTAGCTCACTAATTTGTGATTAATTTAACTTAAATTCCACCTCGCTACCAAAGCAAAGCAAAGCAGAGCAGAGAAGAGCAATACCAGCATGGTGAGCATGGGATCCGACGGCTGAAAACTATTGGGGCCCTCTTCCCAGAGATAGCCGTTCTTCTGGACGGTGATTATGTTGCCTCCCACGCGGTCTCTGGCCTCCGTCACTATGACATTCGGAACGGCGTCGCCGTGCTTGGTGGCCAGCGCCTGAGCGATGCAGAGCCCACTGATTCCACCGCCCACCACAACGCAGTCAACGGCGCCCAACTGCCCACCCTCTCCACTCACACCCAATGGAGATATCGTGGACTCTTTGGCTACCGAGCATCGCAACTTTAGGGAAGGGGTGGCTTTGTTTGGTTTGGGGCCCACATAAACGGAGGGAGGTCTGTGACCGTGAGGTGCAGGAAAGAAAAGAGGCTGATTGGCCGCTAGCGAAGGGAGGTCTGCGAGCCTGGCGGTGCTCATGGCGATTGGCAGGGAGGAGGAATCAGCACCAGCTAAAAATGAAGAAACACAGGTCACCAACCACCGTTTTCTTATCTTTAAACAAAGTAAAACGACAGTGCTGAGACTCGACAAAAGAAAAGAGGAAAAGATAAACTAAAATGCTAACACACGTTTGTTTTTTTTTTTTTTTGACATATTTATTTATCAGGAATTAGGAAGTAAATGTCGGAAAAATTAGGAATATGGGAATGAAGGAATTGACAATATAGATACGCTTCATCTATATATATAAAGCAAAAGGCAGAGAATACTAAAACATTCAAAATATCAAAAAATATCATTTGTTAATTCAAACGTTAAGAATTAAAATTATTAATTAAATGAGGATGATATGGTAAATCCACATTTTTTTACATTTTTATGTCTAATGACCCACTAGTGTAGTAGTTTTGAGCAATTGCTCTCTAAGAGAGGTCTGGGGTTCAAGTCCTAACATAACATCTGTGTGTAGTGTGTGTGAATTTAATATGTTATCGCCCCTCTCAATAAGAAAAATATTCTATAAAAAAATTTAAATTATGAATTAAAATAATTTCAATACACATACATGGTAAAATAAAAAATAAAAAGGGTCTTGGATATGTACTATCTGCTTACTTTGCAATATTTGAATGAATGCACACAAATGTTGATTATAGTTGTTAAAACCGGAGATGCCTAGCTTGATGGATCATTCTTAATGCGTAGATCGTCACTTTTTTTTTTTTTTAAAGCTTGCAAGTTATTCAATTGATTGAGTGCATAGTTATTGAGTCTTATGGCTAGTTGTTGACTAGTCATATTGTAGCTTGGTGTGTTTGATTGTTATTCTCCTAGACCTGTTAATAAGAAAATTGATAGAACTGTTATAAAATGTACTGGAATATGTGCGAATATTGAGCTGCACGTATAGTAGATGAGACACAGCATTTAACGAGGTTCGGCTATGCCTACGTCCTCGGAGAGCAGCAGCAGTAACTTTTCACTACATAAAATAATATGGCTACAACTTTAGTGTTTACAATATGTGTGGCTCACTGAATTTTCTCTCTTGGAGAATTTCTCTCTGCTCTCTTTCCTCTCCACTCACTCACCCTCTTTCTTCCTTCTCTTCCTCTTCTCTGCCTGATTCTCATTCTTCTCTCTCTGGAGGTGTCTATGCAAAGGCAGGATAATGCCTTATTTATAGGCAGATTGGTGGAGGTAGCCAACCCACGTGAATGTGCACTAAGGGAAAGTTGCAGACAAACTTTACCCAAAGTCTCCAAATGAATAGTTAGTGGGCTCCACATAAAAACCTTTACAA